>NW_023493696.1:350000-367500 GCF_013265735.2 Oncorhynchus mykiss
ACAGCTGGCACTAGAGAGTCTGAGAGAGAGAGAGAAAAAGAGGGATGTAGGGAGAGGAACAGGGAGAGATTAGGCACACAGAGGGTAATGAAAACCTAGGGAGGCAGAGGTCATGAATGTCAAGATTTTGAGAAAATAACAGAAAAGGCAGAAGAAAACAGAGGACACAGAGAGACAGAGATAGGGTCAAAGGGTAGAGAGAGATAGGGTCAAAGGGTAAAGGGAGATGGGGTCAACGGGTAGAGAGAGATAGGTTCAACGGGTAGAGAGAGATAGGGTCAAAGGGTAAAGGGAGATAGGGTCAAAGGGTAGAGAGATAGGGTCAACGGGTAGAGAGAGATAGGGTCAAAGGGTAAAGGGAGATAGGGTCATAGGGTAGAGAGATAGGGTCAAAGGGTAGAGAGAGATAGAGTCAAAGGGTAGAGAGAGATAGGGTCAAAGGGTAGAGAGAGAGGTTCAAAGGGTAGAGAGATAGGGTCAAAGGGTAGAGAGAGATAGGGTCAAAGGGTAGAGAGAGATAGGGTCAAAGGGTAGAGAGAGAGGTTCAAAGGGTAGAGAGATAGGGTCAAAGGGTAGAGAGAGATAGGGTCAAAGGGTAGAGAGAGATAGGGTCAAAGGGTAGAGAGATAGGGTCAAAGGGTAGAGAGAGATAGGGTCAAAGGGTAGAGAGAGATAGGGTCAAAGGGTAAAGGGAGATAGGGTCAAAGGGTAGAGAGAGATAGGGTCAAAGGGTAGAGAGAGATAGGGTCAAAGGGTAGAGAGAGATAGGGTAGAGGGAGTTAGTTGAATATGTTAATAGCGGTAGAGGGAGATGTGGGAAAATGTTGTTAGTGGTAGAGGGATATAGGGGGAGGGTGTTGGTAGTGGTAGTGGGAGATAGGGGAATGTGTTGTTAGTGGTAGAGGGATATAGGGGGATGTGTTGGTAGAGGGAGATAGGGGAATGTGTTGTTAGTGGTAGAGGGATATAGGGGGATGTGTTGGTAGTGGTAGAGGGAGATAGGGGAAGGTGTTGTTAGCTGTAGAGGGATATAGGGGAAAGGTGTTGGTAGTGGTAGAAGGAGATATGGGAATGTGTTGTTAGTGGTAGAGGGAGAGAGGGGGAATGTGTTGGTAGTGGTAGAGGGAGATAGGGGAAGGTATTGTTAGTGGTAGAGGGATATAGGGGGATGTGTTGGTAGAGGGAGATAGGGGAATGTGTTGTTAGTGGTAGAGGGATATAGGGGGATGTGTTGGTAGTGGTAGAGGGAGATAGGGGAAGGTGTTGTTAGCTGTAGAGGGATATAGGGGAAAGGTGTTGGTAGTGGTAGAAGGAGATATGGGAATGTGTTGTTAGTGGTAGAGGGAGAGAGGGGGAATGTGTTGGTAGTGGTAGAGGGATATAGGGGAATGTGTTGGCAGAGGGAGATATGGGAATGTGTTTTTAGTGGTAGAAGGAGATAGGGGAAAATGTTGTTAGTGGTAGTGGGAGATAGGGGGAATGTGTCGCTAGTTGTAGAGGGAGAGAGGGGGAATGTGTTGTTAGTGGTAGTGGGAGATAGGGGAATGTGTTGGTAGTGGTAGAGAGAGATAGGGGAATGTGTTGGTAGTGGTGGAGGGGGATAAGGGGAATGTGTTGGTAGTGGTGGAGGGGGGTAGGGGAATGTAGTGGTAGAGGTAGAGGGAGATAGCGGAATGTGTTGGTAGTGGTGGAGGGGGGTAGGGGAATGTAGTGGTAGAGGTAGAGGGAGATAGCGGAATGTGTTGGTAGTGGTAGAGGGAGATAGGGGAATGTGTTGGTAGTGGTAGAGGGAGATAGGGGAATGTGTTGGTAGTGGTAGAGGGAGATAGGGGAATGTGTTGGTAGTGGTAGAGGGAGATAGGGGAATGTGTTGGTAGTGGTGGAGAGGGATAGGGGAATGTAGTGGTAGAGGTAGAGGGAGAGAGGGGAATGTGTTGGTAGTGGTAGAGGGAGATCGGGGGAATGTGTTGGTAGTGGTAGAGAGAGATAGGGGAATGTGTTGGTAGTGGTAGAGGGAGATAGGGGAATGTGTTGGTAGTGGTAGAGGGAGATGGGGGGAATGTATTGGTAGTGGTAGAGGGAGATAGGGGAATGTGTTGGTAGTGGTAGAGGGAGATAGGGGAATGTGTTGGTAGTGGTGGAGAGGGATAGGGGAATGTAGTGGTAGAGGTAGAGGGAGAGAGGGGAATGTGTTGGTAGTGGTAGAGGGAGATAGGTGAATGTGTTGGTAGTGGTAGAGGGAGATCGGGGGAATGTGTTGGTAGTGGTAGAGGGAGATAGGGGAATGTGTTGGTAGTGGTAGAGGGAGATAGGGGAATGTGTTGGTAGTGGTAGAGGGAGATAGGTGAATGTGTTGGTAGTGGTAGAGGGAGATCGGGGGAATGTGTTGGTAGTGGTAGTGGGAGATAGGTGAATGTGTTGGTAGTGGTAGAGGGAGATGGGGGAATGTGTTGGTAGTGGTAGAGGGAGATAGGGGAATGTGTTGGTAGTGGTAGAGGGAGATAGGTGAATGTGTTGGTAGTGGTAGAGGGAGATCGGGGGAATGTGTTGGTAGTGGTAGTGGGAGATAGGTGAATGTAGTGGTAGTGGTAGAGGGAGATAGGTGAATGTGTTGGTAGTGGTAGAGGGAGATGGGGGTAATGTGTTGGTAGTGGTAGAGGGAGATAGGGGAATGTGTTGGTAGTGGTAGGGTTTGATACACAAACACCCATGTTCTGTCTTCTAGCACCAACCTGTTGAGTCTATGGGGGCGCTATTTCATTATTGGATAAAAAAAACGTGCCCATTTTAAGAGCAATATTTTGTCACGAAAAGATGCTCGACTATGCATATAATTGACAGCTTTGGAAAGAAAACAGTCTAACGTTTCCAAAACTGCAAAGATATTATCTGTGAGTGCCACAGAACTCATGCTACAGGCGAAACCAAGATGAAACTTCAAACAGGAAATGAGTAGAATTTCTGAAGCTCTGTTTTCCAATGTCTCCTTCTATGGCTGTGAATGCAGCACGAACGAGCCTGCGCTTTCTGTCGTTTCTTCAAGATGTCTGCAGCATTGTGGCGTATTTGTAGGCATATCATTGGAAGATTGGCCATAAGAGACTACATTTTCCAGGGGTCCGCCCGGTGTCCTTTGTCTAAATTGGTGCGTAATCTTCAGTTGCGGGCATTTTCTCTTGGGATTCAGGACAGAAAGCACACTTCCACGAAGGATATATCATCGAAGAGATATGTGAAAAACACCTTGAGGATTGGTTCTAAACAATGTTTGCCATGTTTCAGTCGATATTATGGAGTTAATTTGGAAAAAAGTTTGGCGTATTGATGACTGCATTTTCGTTTTTTTTTGGTAGCCAAACGTGACGCACCAAACGGAGCGATTTCTCCTAAACAAATAATCTTTCAGGAAAAACTGAACATTGCTATCTAACAGAGTCTCCTCATTGAAATCTGAAGTTCTTCAAAGGTAAATTATTTTATTTGAATGCTTTTCTGTTTTTTGTGAAAATGTTGCCTGCTAAATGCTAACGCTAATGCTAACGCTAAATGCTACGCTAGCTAGCTACTGTTACACAAATGATTGTTTTCCTATGGTTGAGAAGCATATTTTGAAAATCTGAGATGACAGTGTTGTTAACAAAAGGCTAAGCTTGAGAGCTAGCATATTTATTTCATTTCATTTGCGATTTTCATGAATAGTTAACGTTGCGTTATGGTAATGAGCTTGAGATAGTATTCACGATCCCGGATCCGGGATGGCTAAGTACAGTATCTAGGTTTCGTATGCTGATCATTCCGACTACATTTGAAGTGGAGACATCCGTATCTTCATCACTGGGAAAGATAAACGTTTGAGATTGATATCATTTAAAATGTTACGAACAGTGTTGTCAAACTGTTTTATAATTTCTTGAAAAAAAGTTTTCTTTTGTTCTCCCATGGGCAAACGTGTCTGGAAAGTTTAGTTTAAATCAAAAGAGATATGGTCAAAAAGTGATTGAATTGATTTGGATTTACCAATATTCTGTGTGCTGTGGTATTTATACAACACTAGATAATTCTCTTGTTATAGTCCCCTGCTGTTCTATATCAAATAATCATCAATTCCTCATCTGACATGTTGTTCCAGACTCCCCATTACTGTAGAGCTCAATGATAGTCATAACTCTGTCAAGGCAATGGCAATGTAATTAGCTTTATGAATATCTTGACCCTTTCGCCTTCATTCTCCTGCCATAAGCATCTTCTCTCTCTCTCTCCTTGCTCCCCCTCTATCTGTCTTTCAATGTCTCTCTCTCTCCTTCCTCCCCCTCTCTCTGTCTTTCAATTTCTCTCTCTCTCCTTCCTCCCACTCTCTCTGTCTTTCAATGTCTCTCTCTCCTTCCTCCCACACTCTCTGTCTTTCAATGTCTCTCTCTCTCCTTCCTCCCACTCTCTCTGTCTTCCAATGTCTCTCTCTCCTTCCTGCCACTCTCTCTCCTTCCTCTCACTCTCTCTGTCTTTCAATGTCTCTCTCTCTCCTTCCTCCCACTCTCTGTCTTTCAATGTCTCTCTCTCTCCTTCCTCCCCCTCTCTCTCCTTCCTCCCACTCTCTCTGTCTTTCAATGTCTCTCTCTCTCCTTCCTCCTACTCTCTCTGTCTTTCAATGTCTCTCTCTCCTCCCTCCCACTCTCTCTGTCTTTCAATGTCTCTCTCTCCTTCCTTTGTCTCTCTCTCTCTCTCTCTCTCTCTCTCTCTCTCTCTCTCTCTCTCTCTCTCTCCCCCTCTATCTCCCCCTCTCTCTCTCTCTTTCTCTCTCCCTCTCTATCTCCCCCTCTCTCTCTCTCTTTCTTTCCCCCTCTCTTTCTCCCCCCTCTCTCTATCTCTCTCTCTTTCTCTCTCTCTCTGTCTCTCGTACTTCCTCTCTCTGCTTCTTTATCCGCTGTGCTTCAGGTTAGAAGTTTTCCCCCTCTCCTCTTTGTGAATCCATGACAGATGCCTAATTGAATGATGAATGTCCCTTTATTACTCTGTAATGGAACTGCCAGCTATTTGATTGGTTTGTAAGGATGTGGACGGGCTCTCCTGGTTGGCTCCTGTGAGGGGTGTGGGGTAGAGTTGTTTGGGGAAGGGTGGTAACACGGCCGGTAGCATCTCCCACTCTCCATCTGTCTCTTCACTCACACCCCTGCAACCCTTCAAACCTCGCAACTTTACACACACACACACACACACACACACACACACACACACACACACACACACACACACACACACACACACCCTCTGCCCCAGCTCCTCTACTCACCTCTCACACAGGGGGGGTGAAGGTTCTTCAGTGAATCTTGTGAATCATAATAAATTATGCAAATAGATCCTGGCGTTGACAATGAGACCATTTTTTTGTTGTTGTCGGGGGGGGGTCTCGTCTTCTTGCCCCCACTTGTCTGGCCCTTTCTACATTCCCGCTGTACTGAAATTAACTCACATATTCACATATACACACACACACACACACACACACACACAGATCAAGCCCGATGAGGAAGATAGTGTGTGTGTGTGCGCGTGTGTGCCTATGTGAGTGTGTAGTGGGGTCTGACCTGACAAGAGCCCGATGAAGATTAATGCCCTGGGTGTGAGTGACAGGGTGGGGAATTGAAGGGCAGAGGGCCTCGTTTATCACCCCCTGACAGGTGCCATTCAGACCCTCTGTTCTGATGCCACGGCAACCTCTCCCCCACTTTTCCATCTCACCCTTCTCCTTCTGTACCCCCCTCTTGTCTTTCTCTCCCCCTATCCCAACCCAACTAAACCAAACAGCCAACATCCACTCCTCCTTCCGTCTCACCTCCCCTCTTTCTTTTCTCTTCCTCTACCTGCCCTCCTCCGTTGCTCTCCATCAACCAGGTGAAGGTTTAGTGATGCACATGGAAACCCCAGAGTTAAAACTCACTCTTTTGGAGCGAGGGTCTGATGAATTGAACATTCAGAAAATCAGATCAGGGTGTCACGTCCTGACCTTAGAGAGCCTTTATTTTCTATGGCGGAGTAGGTCAGGGCGTGACTGGGGGGGGAGGTTAGACTAGTTTATATTTTCTATGTGGGGTTCTAGGTTGTTTTTTCTATGTTGGGGGTTTTGGTATGATTCCAAATTAGAGGCAGCTGGCTATTGTTGTCTCTAATTGGGGATCATACTTTAAGTAGCATGTTTTCCACCGGTGGGTTATGGGATGTTGTTTATGTTGGGAGTTAGTGCACATAGTGCACCTCAGTAGTCACGCTCTGTTCGTTTATTGTTTTGTTAAGTTTCACTAATATTAAAGTGGAACTCATATCGCGCTGCGTCTTGGTCCCGACCATTATTACAAACAACGTGACACCGGGAGACCATGACAGTTACTTAACGATGACAACTGGGGACCTTCTGCCCTTCTCCCTGGGCCTTGAAATCTGAAGGAGCAGACCTGGGTTCAAACTAATTACAAATACTTAAACTGGGCTTCATTGAGTGTATCTGACGCACTGAAACCAATTGCTTGCCATCTTGGCTAAAACAAACGCTAAAATATTTCACATAGCGTTTGAAATATGTCGCTGCAGTGGACAGCAGCTGTCTTGAACCCTCCTGACCAATTCTGATCTGCATTGTTGGAAAAAGGACCCGTAAAGTGAACAATGTCACTGTTAGTCTACACCTGTTGTTTACGAAGCATGTGACTAAATTCCATTCGATTTGATTTGATTTGATTTGAACCCAGGTCTATGGAGGACCGAAGCGAACTGGATTTGGCTTTTGAGAGGAATCGTCCATTATAATCTACCAATAACACTAGGTACCACGATTATTACTGCCCAAGCATTAATGATTCATTCTTTAAAACTGGCTGCACATGTCTTTCTGGGATCCGGTAGTAGGACGTGGGGAATGTGTTTGAGCAAGGGGTTTTGTCTGGTAGACTACTGCCTGTGTTTAAACCATCTCACTAAATGAAGAAGATGTTTGAGATGAGATGGGGGGAAACAACCAAGAGATTCCTATCCAGAGCATTATTTAAATGAGACCTCACCTCACACAATATTTTTTTTTTCAACATAAAAGCCTGATTGCATGAAAGGGCAACGGTGTTTTACACGGTGAGCATATCGTCATTGACCCCTTCATAGCAAGAGACAATGATCTGAGCAAGGATCTAAACTGGAGGCCATTCTGTTAAACTGAGAACTCATAGAGAGCATGATTGAGACGACCCTCAGGGAGACAGATAGTACTGAAGGTTTAAAGTCTATATGATGATGTATACTGTAGTAATCAGGTAGTACTGAAGGTTTAACGTCTATATGAGGGTGTATACTGTAGTAATCAGATAGTACTGAAGGTTTTAAAGTCTATATGACGTTGTATTGTACATTTAGATCAATGACAAGGACGGGGGGAGATAAAAGTAGAAGATTTAGACCCTTGTCAGGAGAGGATCCTACAATTAACCACACTGATATACACTCTCACTAAAGCAGCATGCATACCTGTCAACACACACACGCACAAACACACATACACACTCACACACACACAAGCAGGTACACACACTTGCACACCTTTCAACACACACAAGCACAAACACACATACACACACACACACACAAGCAGGTACACACACTTGCACACTTTTCAACACACACACACACACACACACACACACTACCGTACTGCAACCACCAGTTCACAATCTCCCACCACCGTTGGCTATAGAGACAGGTTCGTATCGTACCCTGCTCCTGTGGACTCAGATCCAGCGGTTACACCATTTTAACTGCAGGATTAATGGGGTGGCAAGAGGGGCTATAAATGGATGATATAACTACTGAACATACTCGCCAGGAATTAAGATAATACATCTGGACTAAAGACACTCCATGAATCCCCAGGTAAGAAGCGGCGGGCGGACAGCATTGTTATGATGACAAGCTCCCTTGAGGCTTCGAGACAGGAAATTGTCTGTCTGTCTGTCTGTGTTCCCTGGGTGGGATAGGAGATAGAGAAGATAGAGGTGACATAGGAGATAGAGGTGACATAGGAGATATAGGTGAGATAGAGGTGAGAGAGGAGAGATAGGTGTGAGATAGAGGAGCTATAGGTGAGATAGAGGTGAGAGAGGAGAGATAGGTGAGAGATAAGGTGAGATAGAGAAGAGATAGAGGAGAGATAGGTGAGATAGAGGAGAGATAGGTGAGATAGAGGAGAGATAGGTGAGATAGAGGAGAGATATAGGTGAGATAGAGGAGAGATAGGTGAGATAGAGGTGAGAGAGGAGAGATAGGTGAGATAGAGAAGAGATAGGAGAGATAGAGGAGAGATAGGTGAGATAGAGGTGGAACAATCACACATCATCGTTCAACAGTAAAGAGACTGGAAATGTATTAGGACATCTATCGTAGCATTATCTTCATGGTCCCCAATAACAACTTCAGATAGTGTTGTTATAGTGATGATTCCAAACAGCCCTGGTCAACAGTAGACCACTATATAGGACCAGGGTGACATTAAGGACTCAGTCAGTGATGCAGTGGCCCACAACCAATCTCTCCTCACACTGCTGTTAAAGTAACGGAAGGGATTTTAACTACCTTCGTTATTATTTACATGTAACTTGAAATCACAACGTCGGGCTCACCTTGTCATAGGAAATGCAGCGAAAAATACAGGGAGGGTCAATCTCACACGTGTTGTCATCCAGAGAAATCTTTGAAAGATCTCCCATGTTTGCCTCACTATCTCTACCTCTCTACCTCTATGTATAATAAACATGACTCCTTCATCTCTACCACTGTCATCCATAATAAACATGACTCCATCTCTATCTCTATGTATAATAAACATGACTCCTTCATCTCTACCACTGTCATCCATAATAAACATGACTCCTTCATCTCTACCACTGTCATCCATAATAAACATGACTCCATCATCTCTACCACTGTCATCCATAATAAACATGACTCCATCATCTCTACCACTGTCATCCATAATAAACATGACTCCTTCATCTCTACCTCTATGTATAATAAACATGACTCCATCTCTACCTCTATGTATAATAAACATGACTCCATCTCTACCACTGTCATCCATAATAAACATGACTCCATCATCTCTACCACTGTCATCCATAATAAACATGACTCCATCTCTACCACTGTCATCCATAATAAACATGACTCCATCTCTACCACTGTCATCCATAATAAACATGACTCCATCTCTACCACTGTCATCCATAATAAACATGACTCCATCTCTACCACTGTCATCCATAATAAACATGACTCCATCTCTATCTCTATGTATAATAAACATGACTCCTTCATCTCTACCACTGTCATCCATAATAAACATGACTCCATCTCTACCACTGTCATCCATAATAAACATGACTCCATCATCTCTACCTCTATGTATAATAAACATGACTCCATCTCTACCACTGTCATCCATAATAAACATGACTCCATCTCTACCACTGTCATCCATAATAAACATGACTCCATCTCTACCACTATGTATAATAAACATGACTCCATCTCTACCACTATGTATAATAAACATGACTCCATCTCTACCTCTATGTATAATAAACATGACTCCATCTCTACCTCTATGTATAATAAACATGACTCCATCTCTACCACTATGTATAATAAACATGACTCCATCTCTACCACTATGTATAATAAACATGACTCCATCTCTACCTCTATGTATAATAAACATGACTCCATCTCTACCTCTATGTATAATAAACATGACTCCATCTCTACCACTGTCATCCATAATAAACATGACTCCTTCATCTCTACCACTGTCATCCATAATAAACATGACTCCATCTCTACCACTGTCATCCATAATAAACATGACTCCATCTCTACCACTGTCATCCATAATAAACATGACTCCAGCTCTACCTCTATGTATAATAAACATGACTCCTTCATCTCTACCACTGTCATCCATAATAAACATGACTCCATCTCTACCACTGTCATCCATAATAAACATGACTCCATCTCTACCTCTATGTATAATAAACATGACTCCTTCATCTCTACCACTATGTCATCCATAATAAACATGACTCCTTCATCTCTACCACTATGTCATCCATAATAAACATGACTGCTTTGTCCCTACCACTATGTCGTCCACATAGTGGTAGTCTGGGTAGCCAAATAGTCTGGGTAGCATTTCTTTAGACGTTCAGGAGTCTTGTGGCTTGGGGGTAGAAGCTGTAATAAAAAAAAGCCTCTTGGACCTAGACTTGGAGCTCCGGTACCACTTGCCGTGCAGTAGTAGAGAGAACAGTCTATGACTAGGGTGGACCTTCCTCTGACACCACCTGGTATAGAAGTCCTGGATGGCAGGAAGCTTGACGCCAGTGATGTACTTGGCCGTAAGCATTAAATCAAATAAAATCGACATTTACTGACCTCTGTAGTGCCTTGCGGTCAGAGGCCAAGCAATTGCCATACCAGGCAGTGATGCAACCTGCTCTCGATGGTGCAGCTGTAGAACCTTTTGAGGATCTGAGGACCCATGCCAAATCTTTTCAGTCTCCTGAGGGGGAATAGGTTTTGTCGTGCCCTCTTCACGACAGTCTTGGTGTGCTTGGACCATGTTAGTTTGTTGGTGATGTGGACACCAAGGAACTTGAAGCTCTCAACCTGCTCCACTACAGCCCCGTCGATGAGAATGGGGGCGTGCTCGGTCCTCCTTTTCCTGTAGTCAACAATCATCTCATTTGTCTTGATCACGTTGAGGGAGAGGTTGTTGTCCTGGCACCACACAGCCAGGTCTCTGACCTCCTCCCTATAGGCTGTCTCGTCATTGTTGGTGATCAGGCCTACCACTGTTGTGTCATCAGCAAACTTAATGATGGTGTTGGAGTCGTGCCTGGCCACGCAGTCGTCGGTGAACAGGGAGTACAGGAGTACAGGAAGCCCTTGTGTGTTGTTACCTACCCTCACCACCTGGGGGCGGCCTGTCAGGAAGTCCAGGATCCAGTTGCAGAGGGAGGTGTTTAGTCCCATGGTCTTTCGCTTATTGATGAACTTTGAGGGCACTATGGTGTTGGACGCTGAGCTGTAGTCAATGAACAGCATTCTCACATAGGTGTTCCTTTTGTCCAGGTGGGAAAGGGCAGTGTGAAGTCCAATAGAGATTGCATCATCTGTGGATCTGTTTGGGCAGTATGCAAATTGGAGTGGGTCTAGGGTTTCTGGGATAATGGTATTGATGTGAGCCGTGACCAGCCTTTGAAAGCACTTCATGTATACAGACGTGAGTGCTACGGGTCGGTAGTCATTTAGACAGGTTACCTTAGTGGGACTATGGTGGTCCGCTTAAACATGTTGGTATTACAGACTCAGACAGGGAGTGGTTGAAAATGTCAGTGAAGACACTTTCCAGTTGGTCAGTGCATGCTCGCAGTACACGTCCTGGTAATCCGTCTGGCCCTGCGGCCTAGTGAATGTTAACCTGTTTAAAGGTCTTACTCACATCGGCTGAAGAGAGCGTGATCACACACTCTTCCGGTACAGCTGGTGCTCTCATGCATGTTTCAGTGTTATTTGCCTCGAACCAAGCATAGAAGTAGTTTAGCTCGTCTGGTAGGCTCTTGTCACTGGGCAGCTCTCGGCTGTGCTTCCCGCTCTGCTTTGTAGTCTGTAATGGTTTGCAAGCCCTACCACATCTGATGAGCGTCGGAGTCTGTGTAGTACTTTTCAATCTCAGTCCTGTATTGACGCTTTGCCTCTTTGATGGTTCATCGGAGGTCATGGCGGGATTTCTTATAAACATCCAGGTTAGTGTCCCGCTCCTTGAAAGCGGCAGCTCTAGGCTTGTGCTCATTGCGGATGTTTCCTGTAATCCATGGCTTCTGGTTGGGGTATGTACGTACAGTTACTGTGGGGACGAAGTCTTCAATGCATTTATTGATGTAGCCAATGACAGATGTGGTGTACTCCTCAATGCCATTGGAGGAATCCCGAAACATATTCCAGTCTGTGCTACAAAACAGTCCTGTAGCTTAGCATCTGCTTCCTCTGACCACCTTTTTTTATAGACTGAGTCATTGGTGCTTCCTGGATTAATTTTTGCTTGTAAACAGGAGTCAGGAGGATAGAATTATGGTCAGATTTGCCAAATGGAGGGCGATGGAGAGCTTTGTACGCATCTCTGTGTGTAGAGTAAAGGTGGTCTAGAGTTTTTTTCCCCTCTGGTTGCACATTTAACATGCTGATAGAAATGTGGTCAAATGGATTTAAGTTTCCCTGCATTAAAGTCCCCGGCTACTAGGGGCGTCGCCTCTGGGTGAACATTTTCCTGTTTGCTTATGGCGGATTACAGCTCATTGAGTGCGGTCTTAGTGCCAGCATCGGTCTGTGGTGGTATATAAACAGCTACGAAAAAAAGACATGAAAAGTCTCTAGGTAGATAGTGTGGTCTTCAGCTTATCATGAGATACTCTACCGCAGGCTAGCAAAACCTTGAGACTTCCTTAGATATCGTGCACCAGCTGTTGTTTACAAATATACATTGTTCGCCCCCCTTGAACGCTGCTGTTCTATCCTTGCAATACAATCCTTGCAATACAACGTATAACCAGCCAGATGTATGTTGATCATGTCGTATAAGCATAAGATATTACAGTTTTTAATGTCCCATTGGTAGTAGGTTGTCGATTTTATTTTCCAATGATTGCATGTTAGCTAGTAGAATGGAAGGCAGTGGGGTTTATTTGATCTCAGAAGGCACCACGACCTCCGTCCTCTTTTTCTCCGTCTTCTCTTCACGCAAATGACAGGGATTTGGGCCTGTTCCCTGGAAAGCAGTATGTCCTTCATGTAGGGCTTGTTAAAGGAAAAAAACAGCCAGTTCGTGGTGATTTATCTCTGTTTCTGATATCCAGAAGTTATTTCCGGTCCTAAAAGAGAGTAGCAGCAACATTATGTACAGAGTAAGTTAAAAAAATAAGTTAGAAACAACACAAAGAAACAAACAAAAATAAACACAATAGGTTAGGAGCACGTAAAACGTCCGCCATCTTCTCCCGGCGCCATGATAGTATGTCGTCCATAATAAACATGACTCCTTCATCTCTCTAACTCTCTACCACATGTCATCCTTCATCTCTCTACCTCTCTACCACCATGTTCTCCTTCATCTCTCTACCACCATGTTCTCCTTCATCTCTCTACCTCTCTACCACCATGTTCTCCTTCATCTCTCTACCTCTCTACCACCATGTCATCCTTCATCTCTCTACCTCTCTACCACCATGTTCTCCTTCATCTCTCTACCTCTCTACCACCACGTCATCCAACTATTTCGGAAAACGCTGATGCTGACGACGTAGAAACAAACAAAAAAGGCGTAATTAGAAAGTGAAAAATGCCACATCCCAGAGCTCATAATGATGATTAAAGGACTGTCTCTGCAGTGTTTAATAATGACACATGCCCATATATTCTCCAACACAATGCTAATTACACCGCTAACCTTGTTACCATTAATCGCTCATGAAATATTAAGCGCCGTTAGCTAATAAAAGCAAGACGGAAAAATAACTAATGTATCATGTCCGTGTGTGTGTGTGTTCGTGTTGTGTGTGTGTGTGTGTGTGTGTGTGTGTGTGTGTGTGTGTGTGTGTGTGTGTGTGTGTCTGTGTGTGTGTGTGTGTGTGTCTGTGTGTGTCTGTGTGTGTGTGTGTCTGTGTGTGTGTGTGTGTGTGTGTCTGTGTAAATTCTGGGGCCATTCTAAATCTGAAGAGCAGGTACTGTAGAGGTATATAGTCTGTCTCTGACGGTGAAACATGGCTGGGTTCATTAATAGGACTCCTGGCTTAAGGAGACAGAGACAGAGTGAGTATGGGGGTGAGGACCATTGACTACACTCCCTACCAAGGATCCCATGTCATTAAAAAACTCTAAAATATGAGGTGATGTTAGTGAAGTAGGTTGTTACCCGCTACTGTTACCCCTCTCTCCTTTGGTAATGAAAGACAGCATCCCTCTCTCCTTTGGTAATGAAAGACAGCATCCCTCTCTCCTTTGGTAATGAAAGACAGCATCACTCTCTCCTTTGGTAATGAAAGACAGCATCACTCTCTCCTTTGGTAATGAAAGACAGCATTGCTCTCTCCTTTGGTAATGAAAGACAGCATCCCTCTCTCCTTTGGTAATGAAAGACAGCATCCCTCTCTCCTTTGGTAATGAAAGACAGCATCCCTCTCTCCTTTGGTAATGAAAGACAGCATCCCTCTCTCCTTTGGTAATGAAAGAGAGCATCACTCTCTCCTTTGGTAATGAAAGACAGCATCCCTCTCTCCTTTGGTAATGAAAGACAGCATCCCTCTCTCCTTTGGTAATGAAAGACAGCATCACTCTCTCCTTTGGTAATGAAAGACAGCATCCCTCTCTCCTTTGGTAATGAAAGACAGCATCCCTCTCTCCTTTGGTAATGAAAGACAGCACCCCTCTCTCCTTTAGTAATGAAAGACAGCATCACTCTCTCCTTTAGTAATGAAAGACAGCATCCCTCTCTCCTTTGGTAATGAAAGACAGCATCCCTCTCTCCTTTGGTAATGAAAGACAGCATCCCTCTCTCCTTTGGTAATGAAAGACAGCATCACTCTCTCCTTTAGTAATGAAAGACAGCATCACTCTCTCCTTTAGTAATGAAAGACAGCATCCCTCTCTCCTTTGGTAATGAAAGACAGCATCCCTCTCTCCTTTGGTAATGAAAGACAGCATCCCTCTCTCCTTTGGTAATGAAAGACAGCATCACTCTCTCCTTTAGTAATGAAAGACAGCATCCCTCTCTCCTTTGGTAATGAAAGACAGCACCCCTCTCTCCTTTGGTAATGAAAGACAGCATCACTCTCTCCTTTGGTAATGAAAGACAGCATCCCTCTCTCCTTTGGTAATGAAAGACAGCATCCCTCTCTCCTTTGGTAATGAAAGACAGCATCCCTCTCTCCTTTGGTAATGAAAGACAGCATCACTCTCTCCTTTGGTAATGAAAGACAGCATCCCTCTCTCCTTTGGTAATGAAAGACAGCACCCCTCTCTCCTTTGGTAATGAACGAAAGACAGCATCCCTCTCTGATATGGTAATGAAAGACAGCATCGCTCTCTCCTTTGGTAATGAAAGACAGCATCGCTCTCTCCTTTGGTAATGAAAGACAGCATCCGTCTCTCCTATGGTAATGAAAGACAGCATCCCTCTCTCCTTTGGTAATGAAAGACAGCATCCCTCTCTCCTATGGTAATGAAAGACAGCATCCCTCTCTCCTATGGTAATGAAAGACAGCATCCCTCTCTCCTATGGTAATGAAAGACACATCCTGGCTGCTCACTGAGAGATACTGGTTTGAACGATTGAACAGGATTCACAACAGTACAGTGGGTATACTGTATTCTCTGTCTGTCTCTCTGTCTGTCTGTCTGTCTGTCTGTCTGTCTGTCTGTCTGTCTGTCTGTCTGTCTGTCTGTCTGCCTGCCCCTCCTCTCCTACCTCACTCCTCCCTCTCCCACCTTGCTATCTCTCATCTGAACATCATGCCCTGTGTGTGTGTGTGTGTGTGTGTGTGTCTCCTCACTATCTCCCGTCTGAACATCTCACCCTGCAGTAATTGCCTGACCTTATGGGGCGGTGGGATAGTCTCATTAAGCCTGATGGATAATGACGGTGCCTCTCCCTGCTAGGTGGACCTCTGTGATAGTAATGCAACAACAGCAGTAGACCCCGAGCACCACTCCACTCAGGGTCACACAGGGTCAATAGAGAATGGGAGTCTTCTCTGACTGTCCTTCGTTAATGACGCCACCAAGAGACCTATCCCCCCCCCCACCCGCCCCCCGTCCCCTTCTCGCCACCCGTCTCTCTGATGTCACACAACCTCCCTGACATGATGCTCATGTTGTGTATGGCAGCAACACCATCTTCTGTGTTCCACCCTATACCTGCCTGTGGTGGGATATTCCCTGTTCTGTTTTGATATTCCTTTATTATGTTCTTGGTCTACAGTGATAGGTTAATTTAGATGTTCTTGGTCTACAGTGATAGGGTAGTTTAGATGTTCTTGGTCTACAGTGATAAGTTAGTTTAGATGTTCTTGGTCTATAGTGATAGGGTAGTTTAGATGTTCTTGGTCTACAGTGATAAGTTAGTTTAGATGTTCTTGGTCTATAGTGATAGGTTAGTTTAGATGTTCTTGGTCTACAGTGATTGGTTAGTTTAGATGTTCTTGGTCTACAGTGATTGGTTAGTTTAGATGTTCTTGGTCTACAGTGATAGGTTAGTTTAGATGTTCTTGGTCTACAGTGATAGGTTAGTTTAGATGTTCTTGGTCTACAGTGATAGGTTAGTTATAATGTTCTTGGTCTAAAGTGATAGGCTAGTTTAGATGTTCTACGTCTACAGTGATAGGATAGTTTAGATGTTCTTGGTCACACAAACGCAAGCATGCACACACACACACACACACACACCACACATACACACACATACACACACACACCACACACACACACATACACATACACCCACACACACACACACCACACACACATACCATACACAGACCACATACACACCACACACACATACTGTACACAGACCACACACACATACACATACCATACACACACCACACACACATACACATACATCCACACACACCACACACACACATACCATACATAGACCACATACACACCACACACACATACCATACACACACCACACACACATACACATACACCCACACACACCACACACACATACCATACATAGACCACACACACACCACACACACATACCATACATAAACCACACACACACCACACACACATACCATACACAGACCACATACACACCATACTATCTCTGTTAAATCAGCATCTGCACATAGAGGTGTGGTTGTCCACATGGGGTAAAGCCTGTCTCGTGCTTCCCAGGTGAAACTACACCACTAGTTTTAAAATGTAGTTTTTTTTCCACTTGAGATATACAATCAGTAATATTGTCGCTTTCTTTCTCATTTTTCAAGCGAAGGTGTTTTTAAGGGAGAATGCCAGGCGCAAACCTTCGCTTCGCCTAGCCGAGTTCTGCTTGGAGCAAATCAAACCTAGCATGCATACACCTTAAGAAAGCATAGATATGGAGGCAGGACAGCGATGGAGGCAGGACAGCTTTGGAGGCAGGGCATCTATGGGGGAAGGTGATATATGGAGGCAGGACAGCTTTGGAGGCAGGACAGCTATTTACGACAGGACAGCTATTTAGGTAGGACAGCTATTTAGGCAGGACAACTATTTAGGCAAGACAGCTATGGAGGCAGGACAGCTTTGGAGGCAGGACAGCTATGGAGGCAGGAGAGCTTTGGAGGCAGGGCATCTACGCAGGCAAGACAGCTATGGAGGCAAGACAGCAATTGAGGCAGGACAGCTATGGAGGCAG
>NW_023493696.1:372500-410000 GCF_013265735.2 Oncorhynchus mykiss
AGTTATGTAATATACTGTAAAGTTATGTAACATACTGTAAGGTAATATAATGTTCTGTAAATGTATGTAATATACTGTAAAGTTATGTAATATACTGTAAGGTAATATAATGTTCTGTAAAGTTATGTAACATACTGTAAGGTAATATAATGTTCTGTAAATTTATGTAATATACTGTAAAGTTATGTAATATACTGTAAGGTAATATAATGTTCTGTAAAGTTATGTAATATACTGTAAAGTTATGTAACATACTGTAAGGTAATATAATGTTCTGTAAAGTTATGTAATATACTGTAAGGTAATATAATGTTCTGTAAAGTTATGTAATATACTGTAAAGTTATGTAATATACTGTAAAGTTATGTAATATACTGTAAGGTAATATAATGTTCTGTAAAGTTATATAATGTTATGTCAAGTGCTGAAATGTTCTGTAAAGATTTGCAAAAGTGTTGTAAAGTTATGGAATGTTACGTAAAGGTATGTGCAGTTCTGTAAAGTCTGTAAAAGTATGTGCAGTTCTGTAAAGTCTGTAAAGGTATGTGCAGTTCTGTAAAGTCTGTAAAGGTATGTGCAGTTCTGTAAAGTCTGTAAAGGTATGTGCAGTTATGTAAAGTCTGTGAAGGTATGTGCAGTTATGTAAAGTCTGTAAAGGTATGTGCAGTTATGTAAAGTCTGTAAAGGTATGTGCAGTTATGTAAAGTCTGTAAAGGTATGTGCAGTTATGTAAAGTCTGTGAATGTATGTGCAGTTATGTAAAGTCTGTAAAGGTATGTGCAGTTATGTGAAGTCTGTAAAGGTATGTGCAGTTATGTAAAGTCTGTGAAGGTATGTGCAGTTATGTAAAGTCTGTGAAGGTATGTGCAGTTATGTAAAGTCTGTGAAGTGTTGTAAAGTTATGTGATGTTCTGCAAAGTTATGTAAAGTAATATACTGTTCTGTGAAGTTCTGTGAAGTTATGTAAAGTAATATACTGTTCTGTAATGTTCTGTGAAGTTCTGTAATGTTCTGTGAAGTTCTGTAAAGTTATTAAGGTTGTGTGAAGTTCTGTAAAGTTCTGTACTATTCTGTAAAGTTATGTCATGTTCTGTAATGTTCTGTAGTTATTTTATGTTCTGTGATGTTCTGTAATGTTAGTCTCAAAATCCTTAGGTAACAAATCCTCCATGAAGATGACTATGAAGTGCTTAGCAGAGTCCAACACGTGTTTGCGTACTCTCAGCAGTGTACTAGAATATTGGACCGTTGGTTTTCATACTTTTTGAATTGTCATCGCGGCTCAAGCTATTTCTCCAACAGTCAACACGTTCAAATGAATTGGAGGGCACGTACACAGAGCCCCGTTGGTTGGGAGTTCTGGGGAGGTCCGTGGTTAGGCTGGATGTCACCCGTGGATGGTGGTCTCTAAGCCATGTAGTTATGTCACAATGGGACACCAGACTATCACGTCTCTGCGTCTGGAGACTCTGACTTATGCTTAATGTTATGTCATTTAGGTGACCAACCTAGTCTAAATATATCATTTCCTTCTGTCGTAGTCATACCCTGTACATGAATAAATTAGGAATTGTTCAAATAGATTTCAAAAGAATATAAAAATCTGCTTACAAATGCCGGTAAAAAAGATATGTTAATTCTGTCGTTTTGACGTTGGAGATGCTCCTGGTCTGCATATTGTGACCTCTAACTGTTTTCCTCAGTTGACATGACTCTCTCCAACACTGATGCGTGTCACCCCTCTGTCCACAGACCAAATGGTATTGTCCAATACTGATGATGCATGTGGCCTCCCCTATACTCAGAGTCAATGGTCTGGTCCAGTATCCAGTCCACCTGACCAGTCCATCCCTCAGTATGTGCAGAGAGCTTTCTCAATCTCACCATTTCTCAATCTTACAATGTTTTATCTCTCCATTTCTAAATCTCTGTGTTAGAGCTATTTAACATCAGCTGATTGCGGAAGGCCTCACCTTGTGCTGGTTTGGGGCCCTAGCTGACCCAAGCTGTGCTGATGAGACCAAAAGAGTCAGTCCAGCAATCGCTTACAAAGTAATGCCCCCTTTCGGAGGCCGGCCGGTCCATAATTAACAATGTGTGTGTGTGTGTTTCTATGTGTGTGTGTGTGTGTGTTTCTACAGTATGTGTCAGTACACATGTATGTGTTTCTATGTGTGTGTACACGTGTGTGTGTGTGCACGTGTGTGTGTGTGTGTGTGTGTGTTCGCGTGTGATAGATATGCATGATATTTCAGAACCAGTGCAAATAGAAAGCCCTGCTGTGCTAAGGAAAACAATGTGTTTCTGAGGCACCAAACTACAATCCATCACAGAACACGACACAAATACATCCACCTGTTTTTCACATTAGAAGAAAAATAACGGGTCTGTGTGTCTAGAAAGGCTGTGTGTGTGTTTGTGTGTGTGTGTGTGTGTGTTCGTGTGTGTTTGTGTGTGTGTGTGTGTGTGTGTGTAAACTAAGCCAATCACTGCCAGGCCAAGCCCAGCTCCGTTCCATCAACACCCACTCTGGGCACAGGGAGGACAGAGGCCATTTTGTTACATTAATTGGATAGTTAGTAATTCAAAGGCCAGAAGTAAACAAGGATGGTCAGTAATGAAGTAATACTCTCCTCTCCTCTCCAGACCAACCCTCCTCTCCTCTCTAGACCAACCTTCCCCCCTCCTTTCCTCTCTAGACCAACCCTCCCCCTCCTCTCCAGACCAACCTTCTCCCCTCTCCTCTCCAGATCAATCCCCCCCTTCATCTCCTCTCCAGACCAACCCTCCCCACTCCTCTCCCCACTCCTCTCCCCTCCTCTCCTCCCCACTCCTCTCCCCTCCTCTCCTCCCCACTCCTCTCCCCTCCTCTCCTCCCCACTCCTCTCCCCTCCTCTCCTCCCCACTCCTCTCCCCTCCCCACTCCTCTCCCCACTCCTCTCCCCTCCCATCCTCTCCAGACCAACCCTTCCCCCCTCCTCCCCTCCCCACTCCTCTCCCCACTCCTCTCCCCTCCCATCCTCTCCAGACCAACCCTTCCCCCCTCCTCTACTCACGACCCCTACGTTATATTATGCTGACTGAGATTTTCACTTTCCCCACCTCACCTCGACCTGCGGGGTCGGCCAATAACACCTCAGTCATTACCAACGATAACAAATCTATTCATGTTGACGGATGGCCTCATTAAAAGGTTCAAATATAAGTCTAAGCTTATGTGTTAATGACACGTTAATGTCTCTGTCAATTACCTAGCTGAGGGTAATGACACCTGCACAGAGAGATGATATCCTACTGCTGGCTGACGGCGTGAACCTGTAATTCCATCCCCCTGGGCGGTAAAGTGTTCCGATGATCTTTGGAATGATGAAGGTGATGGTGATGAATATTCCGGCAAACATCCCATCATTTTGGTATCCTGAGAGATATTTCTATAACGTGAACAAAGGTTTTTTGTTGTGTTTTCGTTTGGTTCGGTGGTAACATTATATACAGTACACTGAGTTTAGGGTTAGGGTTTAGGGTTAGGGCCACTTTAGGTATACAAAATATATGTATAAAAAAGATATTGGATAAAATATTGGATTTGGCCTTCACTACTATAGCCCATAGAACAACATTGAATAACACATAATATTCATGAATGGCAAAATAGACAGTCAAAAAATGCATCAAAAGGAATGGGGTTTTGAAGTGTCTGTCCTACATCTGGGAAATGTAAGTAAGCTCAGGAAATACTGTATATGCATTGCAAACTTCTTACTGGTACTGTATACAGTGGGGCAAAAAAGTATTCAGTCAGCCACCAATTGTGCAAGTTCTCCCACTTAAAAAGATGAGAGAGGCCTGTAATTTTCATCATAGGTACACTTCAACTATGACAGACAAAATGAGAAAAAAAATACAGAAAATCACATTGTACGATTTTTTATGAATTTATTTGCAAATTTTTACTGGTACTGTATATATATATATATATATATATATATATATATATACACAATGCATTCGGAAAGTATTTACGCCCTATGAATTTTTTCACGTTTTGTTACGTTACAGCCTTATTCTAAAATAGATTAAATAGTTTTTCCCCCTCATCAGTCTACACATGATACCCCATAATGACATCACAATAACCCCATAATGACATCACAATAACCCCATAATGACATCACAATAACCCCATAATGACATCACAATAACCCCATAATGACAAAGGAAAAACAGTTTTTTGGACATTTTTGCAAATTTACAAAAACAAAATACAGAAAAATAACATTTTCATAAGAATTCAGACCCTTTACTCAGTGCTTTGTTGAAGCACCTTTGGCAGCGATTACCGCCTCAAATCTTTTCGGGTTTGACGTTACAAGCTTGGCACACCTGTATTTGGGGAGTTTATCACATTCTTCTCTGCAGATTTTCTGCACATCCTCTCAAGCTCTATCAGGTTGGGTGGGGGAGGTTGGGAGGTCCCACAGTTGGCAGTGCATGTCACTTTCCTGTCTATATAAGGTCCCACAGTTGGCAGTGCATGTCAGGGCAAAAACCAAGCCATGAGGTCAAAGGAATTGTCTGTAGAGCTTAGAGACAGTATAGTGTCAAGGCACATCAAAATCAATTTGATCTGATTTGATTTGATATTTGGGGAGTTTATCACATTCTTCTCTGCAGATTTTCTGCACATCCTCCCAAGCTCTATCAGGTTGGGTGGGGGAGCAAGTTTTTTCAAGTCTCTCCAGAGATGTTCGATCGGGTTCAAGAGATGCTGCCGAGATGGTTGTCCTTCTGGAAGGTTCTCTCATCTCCACAGAGGAACTCTGGAGCTCTGTCAGAGTGACCATCGGGTTCTTGGTCACCTCGCTGACTAAGGCCCTTCTCCCCCGATTGCTCAGTCTGGCCGGGCGGCCAGCTCTAGGAAGAGTCTTGGTGGTTACAAACGTATTTAATTTAAGAATAATGGAGGCCTCTGTGTTCTTGGGGACCTTCAATGCTGCAGGAATGTTTTGGTACCCTTCCACAGATCTGTGCCTTGACACTATACTGTCTCTAAGCTCTACAGACAATTCCTTTGACCTCATGGCTTGGTTTTTGCCCTGACATGCACTGCCAACTGTGGGACCTTATATAGACAGGAAAGTGCCTTTCCAAATCATGTCCAATCAATTGAATTGACCACAGGTGAACTCCAATCAAGTTGTAGAAACATCTCAAGGATGATCAATGGAAACAGGATGCACCTGAGCTCAATTTCGAGTCTCATAGCAAAGGGTCTGATTACTTACGTAAATCAGGGTATTTTCTTTAATCCAATTTAGAATAAGGCAGTAACTTATTAACAAAATGTGGAAAAAGTCAATGGGTCGGAATACATTCCTGAATGCACTGTATATATTTTACCATTTTTGGGGGGTAAAAGGCATAAAACTACCTACATACTTCCATTCATTTTATAAGCCGGTACCAGTTACCTTTAGATGAGTCCTGGGGGAGTTTAAACCAGTACCAGTTACCTTTAGATGAGTCCTGGGGGAGTTTAAACCAGTACCAGTTACCTTTAGATGAGTCCTGGGGGAGTTTAAACCAGTACCAGTTACCTTCAGACTAGTCCCATGAGAGTTTAAACCAGTACCAGTTACCTTTAGATGAGTCCTGGGGGAGTTTAAACCAGTACCAGTTACCTTCAGATGAGTCCTGGGGGAGTTTAAACCAGTACCAGTTACCTTCAGACGAGTCCATGAGAGTTTAAACCAGTACCAGTTACCTTCAGATGAGTCCTGGGGGAGTTTAAACCAGTACCAGTTACCTTCAGACGAGTCCTGGGGGAGTTTAAACCAGTACCAGTTACCTTTAGATGAGTCCTGGGGGAGTTTAAACCAGTACCAGTTACCTTCAGATGAGTCCTGGGGGAGTTTAAACCAGTACCAGTTACCTTCAGACGAGTCCATGAGAGTTTGAACCAGTACCAGTTACCTTCAGACGAGTCCTGGGGGAGTTTAAGCCAGTACCAGTTACCTTCAGACGAGTCCTGGGGGAGTTTAAGCCAGTACCAGTTACCTTCAGACGAGTCCTGGGGGAGTTTAAACCAGTACCAGTTACCTTCAGACGAGTTCCGTGAGAGTTTAAACCAGTACCAGTTACGTTCAGATGAGTCCTGGGTGATTTTAAACCAGTACCAGTTACCTTCAGACGAGTTCCGTGAGAGTTTAAACCAGTACCAGTTACCTTCAGACGAGTCCCATGAGAGTTTAAACCAGTACCAGTTACCCTCAGACGAGTCCCATGAGAGTGTTCGTGAGAGTCTCCCCTTTCCATAGATGGGTCATAATAGTTTGTAGCACAAATAGTTTGGATGCTACAAAACAGAAGTTGGCACATCGTTACCGACTTCAGAGGATTCCCTTGACTCTGGTGGGGGTCATAGAGCAAAACGGAGAACACCATAGTGTTCGCAATAGTGTAGGCCAAACTGTTCAGATGCTACAGACGTTTTTCGTAAGACTGATTTTCGGGATGTCACATGGTCTGACAAACACAGCTGTACCTCGGGCACCTTCCACCGCAGACGCAGAAGGCCGTAATCGGCGGATGTGGTAGATTGAGACGCAGCTCATGTTAACTGATATCTCTAGCTTAAACTGATGGATTTTGATGGGGATTGTTTAAATGATGTTACTTACTGTAGATTCACTCTAGGGGGGTCTCTGGACATTATACAAGCCCAAGTGTTATGTTCCAGAAACGCTCAGACAGTTGGTTGTGTTTGTACTGACATAAGTTGACGACTAGCAGAATGGCATCCAATGTCTTGCTGGTAGGGCGGCAGGCAGCCTTGAGGTCAGAGCATTGGGCCAGTAACCGAAAGTCTGCTGTATTGAATCCCGGAGATAACAAGATGTGAAATCGGTCCCTGTGACCTTGAACAAGGCACTTAACCCCCCCTGGACAATGGTGAACCTAGCCATGACCCCTCTCCCTGCGAGGGTCTCAGGATGAGTTGGGATATGCAAGAAACACACTTTCACACTTAAAAAAGACGCACATAAACACCCCACAAATATTATTAATATTATTATTCTTATTGTTATATTATTATTATTATTATTATTATTATTATTATTATTATTATTATTATTGTTGTTGTTGTTGTTGTTGTTATTATTGTTAAATTGTTATTGTTATTATTATTATTATTATTATTGAATTGCTATTGTTATTATTGTTGTTATTATTAGTATTATTATTACCATTGTTAGTATTGTTATTATTGTTATTATTGTTATAATTATTATTATTGTTATTATTATTATTATTGTTGGTATTTTTATTGATTTTTCTTTTATTATTGTTGTTATTGTTGTTTTTATCATATTTTTTATATTGTTATTGTTATTATTGTTATTATTGGCGTTGTTATTATTATTGTTGTTATTATTATTTAATATTTATTCTTGTTATTATTATTATTGTTATTATTATTATTATTTATATTATTATTGTTACTAGGAGTTGACTTGGGAAATGTGTAAGTGATGAGGAAAAGGGATGTCTTGTACCATTGAAGATACGCCACCTCCTCCATACACGTCTGTCTCATACCAGGTAACGTGTCATATGGGTTTTGTTTGTTCTACCGCCAGTCAGCCAGTCAGCCAGTCAGCCAGTCAGTCAGCCAGTCAGCCAGTCAGCCAGTCAGTCAGCCAGTCAGCCAGTCAGCCAGTCAGCCAGTCAGCCAGTCAGTCAGCCAGTCAGCCAGTCAGCCAGTCAGCCAGTCAGCCAGTCAGTCAGCCAGTCAGCCAGTCAGTCAGCCAGTCAGTCAGCCAGTCAGTCAGCCAGTCAGCCAGTCAGTCAGTCAGTCAGCCAGTCAGTCAGCCAGTCAGTCAGTCAGTCAGCCAGTCAGCCAGTCAGTCAGTCAGTCAGTCAGTCAGCCAGTCAGCCAGTCAGTCAGTCAGTCAGCCAGCCAGCCAGCCAGTCAGCCAGGCCCTGCCAGGCCCTGCCAGCTGTGTGATCAGTGGGATTGATCTTCTGGCAGCAGGACACTCATCTGTCCTCTCCTCCCTCTCTTTATCTCTCTCTCTCTCTCTCTTTTCTACTCTCTCTCTCTCTTTCTCTCTCTCTCTCTCTCTCTCTCTCGTCTCTCCCCTGTCTCTCACTCTTTTCTACCTCCTCTCCTTCTTTTCTCTCTCTTTCTTCCTCTCTTTTCTCTCTCTCTATTTTCCGGCCAGGCAGACCATCTCAATGTGAAATCACATGGTTAATGCACCATGACATCCTGACACAACGCACAGTCTAGGTCTGCTCCATCTGCTTTTGTATTTAATTTACTTAAAAGGGTGTGTGTGTGTGTGTGTGTGTGTGTGTGTGTGTGTGTGTGTGTGTGTGTGTGTGTGTGTGTGAAAGCAGCTGTGTGTTGTTCTCAAACGGACTACCTCGCACCATTCTTCATCGTCCGCCTGTCTGTAGCTTTCCCCCACACACCAGACCAAGTAGAGATTAAAAAAAAAAAAAACATCCTGACAAAATGATTGCTGATTGGTCGATCAAAGGTGGCCAAAAATATGTTAAAAGACCTGTCTGGGTGAGAAGGGCCATGGCCTTCCTCATTAACACCATTAGGAGAAAGCAGAGAGGGAAGGAACGGAGTCTGGATTATATATCTGTCTCTAGATAGGGTCAGAGGGGTTTATCCTCAGTGGGAAGAGGTAATGTGGGACATCTTCTTGTCGTTTTCCCTTCTTGTCATTGGGAGATGGAAGAAATAAGACCGATATGGACTGAAGGAAGGGAGCGAGGGCCTGATAGGGATTATTTTCCTCATTACGGGATGGAACGATGCTGTGATGCTGGAGCAGGCCCGGGGCGAAACGTGTCAGACAGTTGGTGAGGGAGAGAGGGAAGTAGGGAGGGAGGGGAGACTGTAAGTGTTACTGTGACTAGCTAACAGTCCTAGCGGTTAGTGCTGGGACATTACTGTATGACTTAATGGGACTAACGATGCTAAAGCATTATGTGTTAATCATCATAATGCTGGACTGAACGGGCTATAGACCACAGCTGTATGTGTCTGCCTGTCTGCCTGTCTGTCTGTCTGTCTGTCTGTCTGTCTGTCTGTCTGTCTGTCTGTCTGTCTGTCTGTCTGTCTGTCCTTCTGTCTGTCTGTCTGTCTGTCTGTCTGTCTGGTGCAGACCGATGGATGTCTCATCCCTGTGTGTGTGTGTGCTTGTGTGCGTGGCTGGAGAGTGCAGACCGATGGATGTCTCATCCCTGTGTGTGTGTGTGCGTGGCTGGAGAGTGCAGACCGATGGATGTCTCATCCCTGTGTGTGTGTGTGCTTGTGTGCGTGGCTGGAGAGTGCAGACCGATGGATGTCTCATCCCTAAAGGTGAGGCCTACTCAGCATGCAGCTGAACCAACAGATCCCTGCTGCCCCCGAGGAAGACAGGAACGTGTGTTTCACTCTCTCTCTCCACTCCCCAAAAGTAAAGAAGGGAAAGGCCTTAGAGAACGAAAGAACCCAAGTCTCTACCATCTAATCTATCAACATCATCTATCATTCTCATGTATCATCCTCATCTATCATCTGATGTATCATCCTCATCTATCAGATCATCTATCACCTCATCAACCACCTCATCTATCACCTCATCAACCACCTCATCTATCATCTGATGTATCATCATCATCTATCATCTCATCTATCATCTGATGTATCATCATCATCTATCATCTAATCTATCACCTCATCAACCACCTCATCTATCACCTCATCAACCACCTCATCTATCATCTGATGTATCATCATCATCTATCATCTCATCTATCACCTCATCAACCACCTCATCGATCATCTGATGTATTATCATCATCTATCATCTCATCTATCACCTCATCAACCACCTCATCGATCACCTCCTATATCATCCTCCTCTATCATCCTCATCTATAGTCTCATCTATCACTTCATCTGTCTCCTCATCTATCACATCATCTATCCACCTCATATATCATCTCATGTATCATCTATCATCTGATGATTCATCCTCATCTATCACCTCATCTATCTCCTCATCTATCTCCTCATCTATCACATCATCTATCCACCTCATCTATCACATAATCTATCCACCTCATATATCATCTCATCTATCACCTCATCTATCATCCTCCTCTATCATCCTCCTCTATCATCCTCTTCTGTCATACTCATCTATCACCTCATCTATCTCCTCATCTATCTCCTCATCTATCACATAATCTATCCACCTCATCTATCACATCATCTATCCACCTCACATATCACATAATCTATCACCTCATATATCAGCTCATCTATCACCACATCTATCACATAATCTATCACATCATCTATCCACCTCATCTATCACCTCATCTATCACATAATCTATCACCTCATATATCATCTCATATATCATCTCATCTATCATCTCATCTATCATCTCATCTATCACATCATCTATCCACCTCATCTATCACATAATCTATCACCTAATATATCATCTAATCTATCATCTCCTTTCTATCATCTCCTCTATCATCCTCCTCTATCATCTCATGTATCAACTCCTCTATCATCCTCCTCTATCATCCTCCTCTATCACCTCATCTATCACCTCATCTGTCTCCTTATCTGCCTCCTGATCTATCATCCTCATCTATCTCCTCATCTATCACCTCATCTATCACTCTTCATCTGTTTTCCCTCACTTCTTTCCTTCTTTCCCTCTCTTTCCTCGGGATCACTTTATGGACTCCTCTTCACTTCACCTGAAGAGGAAATGATCTGAGAACTAACAGGAAGAAAGTTGCTCCCGTCAGCTGAGGGAGAGAGCGGGAGGGAGAGAGGTAGGGAGAGAGCGGGAGGGAGAGAGGTAGGGAGAGAGGTAGGGAGAGAGAGAGCGGGAGGGAGAGAGGTAGGGAGAGAGCGGGAGGGAGAGAGGTAGGGAGAGAGAGGTAGGGAGAGAGAGGTAGGGAGAGAGCGGGAGGGAGAGAGGTAGGGAGAGAGAGGGAGGGAGAGAGGTAGGGAGAGAGCGGTGACTTAGAGGGAAGGAGAGAGACAGAGAGAGAAAGGAGGGAGGGAACAGAAAGCAAGACAGAGAGAGAAAGCGAGAGAGTGAGCGAGAGAGAGAGAGAGGGAGAGAGTCTCAGAAAGAGAGAGAGAAAGAGGGAGAGAGAGAGACCAAGTCTCAGAAAGAGAGAGAGAAAAAGAGGGAGAGAGAGAGACCAAGTCTCAGAAAGAGAGACCCAACATGGCTCTAAGTATATCACCAACCTGTCTATCTGTCTGTCTATATTATCAACCTGTCTGTCTATATTATCAACCTGTCTATCTATATTATCAACCTGTCTGTCTATATTACCAACCTGTCTATCTATATTACCAACCTGTCTGTCTATATTATCAACCTGTCTATCTATATTATCAACCTGTCTGTCTATATTATCAACCTGTCTGTCTATATTACCAACCTGTCTATCTGTCTATATTACCAACCTGTCTATCTGTCTATCTATACTACCAACCGGTCTGTCTATATTTTCAACCTGTCTGTCTATATTATCAACCTGTCTATCTATATTACCAACCTGTCTACCTATATTACCAACCTGTCTACCTATATTACCAACCTGTCTGTCTATATTATCAACCTGTCTATCTATATTACCAACCTGTCTATCTATATTATCAATCTGTCTATCTATATTACCAACCTGTCTGTCTATATTACCAACCTGTCTATCTATATTATCAACCTGTCTATCTATATTATCAACCTGTCTGTCTGTCTATCTATATTACCAACCTGTCTATCTATATTATCAACCTGTCTATCTATATTATCAACCTGTCTATCTATATTACCAACCTGTCTGTCTATATTACCAACCTGTCTGTCTATATTACCAACCTGTCTATCTATATTATCAACCTGTCTATCTAGATTATCAACCTGTCTGTCTGTCTATCTATATTACCAACCTGTCTATCTATATTACCAACCTGTCAATCTATATTATCAACCTGTCTATCAATATTACCAACCTGTCTGTCTATATTACCAACCTGTCTATCTATATTATCAACCTGTCTATCTATATTATCAACCTGTCTGTCTGTCTATCTATATTACCAACCTGTCTATCTATATTATCAACCTGTCTATCTATATTATCAACCTGTCTATCTATATTACCAACCTGTCTGTCTATATTATCAACCTGTCTGTCTATATTACCAACCTGTCTATCTATATTACCAACCTCTGTCTATATTATCAACCTGTCTATCTATATTATCAACCTGTCTATCTATATTATCAACCTGTCTGTCTATATTATCAACCTGTCTGTCTATATTACCAACCTGTCTATCTGTCTATCTATATTACCAACCTGTCTATCTATATTACCAACCTGTCTATCTATATTATCAACCTGTCTGTCTATATTATCAACCTGTCTGTCTATATTACCAACTTGTCTATCTATATTACAAACCTGTCTATCTATATTACCAACCTGTCTATCTGTCTATCTATATCACCAACCTGTCTATCTATATTATCAACCTGTGTATCTCTACTTCCGGCGCCGACAGAGATGGCCGCCTCGCTTCGCGTTCCTAGGAAACTATGCAGTTTTTTGTTTTTTTTACGTGTTATTTCTTACATTAGTACCCCAGGTCATCTTAGGTTTCATTACATACAGTCGAGAAGAACTACTGAATATAAGATCAGCATCAACTCACCATCAGTACGACCAAGAATATGTTTTTCGCGACGCGGATCCTGTGTTCTGCCTTACAAACAGGACAACGGAGTGGATCCTATGCAGCGACCCAAAAAAACGACTCCGAAAGAGAGGGAAACGAGGCGGTCTTCTGGTCAGACTCCGGAGACGGGCACAGCGCGCACCACTCCCTAGCATTCTTCTTGCCAATGTCCAGTCTCTTGACAACAAGGTTGATGAAATCCGAGCAAGGGTAGCATTCCAGAGGGACATCAGAGACTGTAACGTCCTTTGCTTCACTGAAACATGGCTCACTGGAGAGACGCTATCCGAAGCGGTGCAGCCAACGGGTTTCTCCACACATCGCGCAGACAGAAACAAACATCTTTCTGGTAAGAAGAGGGGCGGGGGCGTATGCCTCATGGCCAACGTGACATGGTGTGATGAAAGAAACATACAGGAACTCAAATCCTTCTGTTCACCTGATTTAGAATTCCTCACAATCAAATGTAGACCGCATTATCTACCAAGAGAATTCTCTTCGATTATAATCACAGCCGTATATATCCCCCCCCAAGCAGACACATCGATGGCTCTGAACGAACTTTATTTAACTCTCTGCAAACTGGAAACAATTTATCCGGAGGCTGCATTCATTGTAGCTGGGGATTTTAACAAGGCTAATCTGAAAACAAGACTCCCCAAATTTTATCAGCATATCGATTGCGCAACCAGGGGAGGAAAGACCTTGGACCATTGTTACTCTAACTTCCGCGACGCATATAAGGCCCTGCCCCGCCCCCCTTTCGGAAAAGCTGACCACGACTCCATTTTGTTGATCCCTGCCTACAGACAGAAACTAAAACAAGAGGCTCCCACGCTGAGGTCTGTCCAACGCTGGTCCGACCAAGCTGACTCCACACTCCAAGACTGCTTCCATCACGTGGACTGGGAGATGTTTCGTATTGCGTCAGATAACAACATTGACGAATACGCTGATTCGGTGTGCGAGTTCATTAGAACGTGCGTTGAAGATGTCGTTCCCATAGCAACGATTAAAACATTCCCTAACCAGAAACCGTGGATTGATGGCAGCATTCGTGTGAAACTGAAAGTGCGAACCACTGCTTTTAATCAGGGCAAGGTGTCTGGTAACATGACCGAATACAAACAGTGCAGCTATTCCCTCCGCAAGGCTATCAAACAAGCTAAGCGCCAGTACAGAGACAAAGTAGAATCTCAATTCAACGGCTCAGACACAAGAGGCATGTGGCAGGGTCTACAGTCAATCACGGACTACAGGAAGAAATCCAGCCCAGTCACGGACCAGGATTTCTTGCTCCCAGGCAAACTAAATAACTTTTTTGCCCGCTTTGAGGACAATACAGTGCCACTGACACGGCCTGCAACGAAAACATGCGGTCTCTCCTTCACTGCAGCCGAGGTGAGTTCGACATTTAAACGTGTTAACCCTCGCAAGGCTGCAGGCCCAGATGGCATCCCCAGCCGCGCCCTCAGAGCATGCGCAGACCAGCTGGCCGGTGTGTTTACGGACATATTCAATCAATCCCTATACCAGTCTGCTGTTCCCACATGCTTCAAGAGGGCCACCATTGTTCCTGTTCCCAAGAAAGCTAAGGTAACTGAGCTAAATGACTACCGCCCCGTAGCACTCACATCCGTCATCATGAAGTGCTTTGAGAGACTAGTCAAGGACCATATCACCTCCACCCTACCTGACACCCTAGACCCACTCCAATTTGCTTACCGCCCAAATAGGTCCACAGACGATGCAATCTCAACCACACTGCACACTGCCCTAACCCATCTGGACAAGAGGAATACCTATGTGAGAATGTTGTTCATTGACTACAGCTCGGCATTCAACACCATAGTACCCTCCAAGCCCGTCATCAAGCTCGAGACCCTGGGTCTCGACCCCGCCCTGTGCAACTGGGTACTGGACTTCCTGACGGGCCGCCCCCAGGTGGTGTGGGTAGGCAACAACATCTCCTCCCCGCTGATCCTCAACACTGGGGCCCCACAAGGGTGCGTTCTGAGCCCTCTCCTGTACTCCCTGTTCACCCACGACTGCGTGGCCACGCACGCCTCCAACTCAATCATCAAGTTTGCGGACGACACAACAGTGGTAGGCTTGATTACCAACAACGATGAGACGGCCTACAGGGAGGAGGTGAGGGCCCTCGGAGTGTGGTGTCAGGAAAATAACCTCACACTCAACGTCAACAAAACTAAGGAGATGATTGTGGACTTCAGGAAACAGCAGAGGGAACACCCCCCTATCCACATCGATGGAACAGTAGTGGAGAGGGTAGCAAGTTTTAAGTTCCTCGGCATACACATCACAGACAAACTGAATTGGTCCACTCACACAGACAGCATCGTGAAGAAGGCGCAGCAGCGCCTCTTCAACCTCAGGAGGCTGAAGAAATTCGGCTTGTCACCAAAAGCACTCACAAACTTCTACAGATGCACAATCGAGAGCATCCTGGCGGGCTGTATCACCGCCTGGTATGGCAACTGCACCGCCCTCAACCGTAAGGCTCTCCAGAGGGTAGTGAGGTCTGCACAACGCATCACCGGGGGCAAACTACCTGCCCTCCAGGACACCTACACCACCCGATGTCACAGGAAGGCCATAAAGATCATCAAGGACATCAACCACCCGAGCCACTGCCTGTTCACCCCGCTATCATCCAGAAGGCGAGGTCAGTACAGGTGCATCAAAGCTGGGACCGAGAGACTGAAAAACAGCTTCTATCTCAAGGCCATCAGACTGTTAAACAGCCACCACTAACACTGAGTGGCTGCTGCCAACACACTGACACTGACTCAACTCCAGCCACTTTAATAATGGGAATTGATGGGAAATGATGTAAATATATCACTAGCCACTTTAAACAATGCTACCTTATATAAATGTTACTTACCCTACATTATTCATCTCATATGCATACGTATATACTGTACTCTATCATCGACGGTATCCTTATGTAATACATGTATCACTAGCCACTTTATACTATACTATGCCACTTTGTTTACATACTCATCTCATTTGTACATACTGTACCCGGTACCATCTACTGTATCTTGCCTATGCTGCTCTGTACCATCACTCATTCATATATCCTTATGTACATATTCTTTATCCCCTTACACTGTGTGTACAAGACAGTAGTTTTGGAATTGTTAGTTAGATTACTTGTTATTACTGCATTGTCGGAACTAGAAGCACAAGCATTTTGCTACACTCGCATTAACATCTGCTAACCATGTGTATGTGACAAATAAAATTTGATTTGATTTGATTTATATTACCAACCTGTCTAGCTATATTACCAACCTGTCTATCTATATTACCAACCTGTCTGTCTATATTACCAACCTGTCCATCTATACTACCAACCTGTCTATCTATATTACCAACCTTTCTATCTATATTACCAACCTGTCTGTCTATATTATCAACCTGTCTATCTATATTACCGACCTGTCTATCTATATTACCAACCTGTGCATCTGTCTATCTATATTACCAACCTGTCTATCTGTCTATCTATATTACCAAAGTATCTATATTATCAACCTGTCTATCTATATTACCAACCTGTCTATCTATACTACCAACCTGTCTATCTATATTACCAACCTGTCTATCTATATTACCAACCTGTCTATCTATATTACCAACCTGTCTGTCTATATTATCAACCTGTCTATCTATATTACCGACCTGTCTATCTATATTACCAACCTGTGCATCTGTCTATCTATATTACCAACCTGTACATCTGTCTATCTATATTACCAACCTGTCTATCTGTCCTTCTATATTACCAACCTGTCCATCTGTCTATCTACCTGTCTATCTATATCACCAACCTGTCCATCTATATTACCAACTTGTCTCTCTATATATCTATATTATCAACCTGTCTATCTATATTACCAACATGTCTATCTATATTACCAACCTGTCTATCTATATTACCAACCTGTCTATCTGTATATCTATATTACAAACCTGCCTATCTCTATTACCAACCTGTCTATCTATATTACCAACCTGTTGTACAGTGGGGCAAAATAGTATTTAGTCAGCCACCAATTGTGCAAGTTCTCCCACTTAAAAAGATGCGAAAGATTTTCATCATAGGTACACTTCAACTATGACAGACAACATTAGAAAAAAAATCCAGAAAATCATATTGTAGGATTTTTTATGACTTTATTTGCAAATTATGGTGGAAAATAAGTATTTGGTCACCTACAAACAAGCAAGATTTCTGGCTCTCACAGACCTGTAACTTCTTCTTTAAGAGGCTTCTCTGTCCTCCACTCGTTACCTGTATTAATGGCACCTGTATGAACTTGTTATCAGTATAAAAGACACATGTCCACAATCTCAAACAGTCACACTCCAAACTCCACTATGGCCAAGACCAAAGAGCTGTCAAAGGACACCAGAAACAAAATTGTAGACCTGCACCAGGCTGGGAAGACTGAATCTGCAATAGGTACGCAGCTTGGTTTGAAGAAATCAACTGTGGGAGCAATTATTAAGAAATGGAAGACATACAACTGATAATCTCCCTCGATCTGGGGCTCCACGCAAGATCTCACCCCGTGGGGTCAAAATGATCACAATAATGGTGAGCAAAAATCCCAGAACCACACGGGGGGACCTAGTGAATGACCTGCAGAGAGCTGGGACCAAAGTAACAAAGCCTACAACCAGTAACACACTACGCCGCCAGGGACTCAAAGCCTGCAATGCCAGACGTGTCCCCCTGCTTAAGCCCGTACATGTCCAGGCCCATCTGAAGTTTGCTAGAGAGCATTTGGATGATCCAGAAGAAGATTGGGAGGATGTCATATGGTCAGATGAAACCAAAATAGAACTTTTTGGTAAAAACTCAACTCGTCGTGTTTGGAGGACAAAGAATGCTGAGTTGCATCCAAAGAACACCATACCTACCTGTGAAGCATGGGGGTGGAAACATCATGCTTTGGGGCTGTTTTTCTGCAAAAGGACCAGGACGACTGATCCGTGTAAAGGAAAGAATGAATGGGCCCATGTATCGTGAGATTTTGAGTGAAAACCTCCTTCCATCAGCAAGGGCATTGAAGATGAAACGTGGCTGGGTCTTTCAGCATGAGAATGATCCCAAACACACCGCCCGGGCAATGAAGGTGTGGCTTCGTAAGAAGCATTTCAAGGTCCTGGAGTTGCCTAGCCAGCCTCCAGATCTCAACCCCATAGAAAATCTTTGGAGGGAGTTGAAAGTCCATGTTGCCCAGCAACACCCCCAAAACATCACTGCTCTAGAGGAGATCTGCATGGAGGAATGGGCCAAAATACCAGCAACAGTGTGTGAAAACCTTGTGAAGACTTACAGAAAACGTTTGACCTCTGTCATTGCCAACAAAGGGAATATAACAAAGTATTGAGAAACTTTTGTTATTGACCAAATACTTATTTTCCACCATAATTTGCAAATAAATTAATTAAAAATCCTACAATGTGATTTTCTGGATTTTTTTTTCTCATTTTGTCTGTCATAGTTGACGTGTACCTATGATGACCTACCTATTACAGACCTCTCTCATCTTTTAAGTGGGAGAACTTGCACAATTGCTGGCTGACTAAATACTTTTTTGCCCCACTGTATATTACCAACCTGCCTATCTATATTACCAACCTGTCTATCTGTCCATCTCAAATCAAATTTCAAATCAACTTTATTTATATAGCCCTTAGTACATCAGCTGATATCTCAAAGTGCTGTACAGAAACCCAGCCTAAAACCCCAAAAAGCAAGCAATGCAGGTGTAGAAGCACGGTATATCTATATTACCTATCTATATTACCAACCTGTCCATCTGTATATCTGTCTATCTATATTACCTATCTATATTACCAACCTGTCCATCTGTATATCTGTCTATCTATATTACCTATCTATATTACCAACCTGTCTATCTGTCTATCTATATTACCTATCTATATTACCAACCTGTCTATCTGTCTATCTGTCTTACCTATCTATATTACCAACCTGTCCATCTGTATATCTGTCTATCTTTATTCTCAACCTGTCTATCTGTATATATATATTGCAAACCTGTCTATCTGTATATATATATTACCAACCTGTCTATCTGTATATCTGTATAACCTATTTATATTACCTATTTATATTACCTAATTATACTACCAACCTGTCCATCGGTGTATATATATATCACCAACATGTCTATCTATATTACCAACGCATCTATCTATATCACCAACCTGTCTATCTGTATATCTGTCTATTTATATTCTCAACCTGTCTATCTGTCTATCTATATCACCAACCTGTCTATCTGTATATCTATTTTACCAACCTGTCTATCTGTATATCTATTTTACCAACCTGTCTATCTGTATATCTATTTTACCAACCTGTCTATCTGTATATCTATTTTACCAACCTGTCTATCTGTATATCTATTTTACCAACCTGTCTATCTGTATATCTATTTTACCAACCTGTCTATCTGTATATCTATTTTACCAACCTGTCTATCTGTATATCTATATCAACAATCTGTCAATCTGTCTAACCTGCTCCTAGTAATCAAACAAAACACATGGCCATTTTCATCTAAGGTTATCGGGTCAATAGACCCACCTGACCTCAGCCAATCATAAAATGGTTAATGTGGCCATTGCGGTGCTAGCACGCATTGATTAAGTTCATAACTCGATTTGAGCCGCACCGAGCCGGGGACAATACACATCGTAAGGGAAATAAATCTTACTTGAGCACATAATCTCAAGAAAATCTCAATTTAAAATAGATGTTTTTAATGGTGTATGTTTTCATCATGTGAGTGTGGCCTTTTGGCCTGTGTGATTATTGATATCTTTGATCCACTGTTTAACCTTTTCCATCAGCTCTGTGTGGCTGTATTGGATTATCTGTAGTGTTTCCATGTTGACTGAGGGTCATGTTCATTACAGCAAACTGTAGCAAAGTAGAGCGAAACGTTTCTTATTGGATAACTTCACTTAGTCCCTCCATGTTTCAGAACATGTTATTTTAGTTGGTTGCCTAATGAATTTGCCTCAGGTCATAGACCCCTCAGCCTGTTGTCCCTCTTCTAATATGTCCTGTTGAGATATCAGCCTGTTGTCCCCCAACTAATATGTCCTGTTAAGATATCAGCCTGTTGTCCCCCTACTACTATGTCCTGTTGAGACATCAGCCTGTTGTCCCCCAACTAATATGTCCTGTTGAGATAGCAGCCTGTTGTCCCCCAACTAATATTATCCTGTTGAGATATCAGCCTGTTGTCCCCCAACTAATATGTCCTGTTGAGACATCAGCCTGTTGTCCCCCAACTAACATGTCCTGTTGAGATATCAGCCTGTTGTCCCCCTACTAATATGTCCTGTTGAGATATCAGCCTGTTGTCCACCTACTAATATGTCCTGTTGAGATATCAGCCTGTTGTCCCCCTACTACTATGTCCTGTTGAGACATCAGCCTGTTGTCCCCCAACTAATATGTCCTGTTGAGATATCAGCCTGTTGTCCCCCTACTACTATGTCCTGTTGAGATATCAGCCTGTTGTCCCCCTACTACTATGTCCTGTTGAGACATCAGCCTGTTGTCCCCCAACTAATATGTCCTGTTGAGATATCAGCCTTGTCCTTCTTCTAATATGTCCTGTTGAGATATCAGCCTGTTGTCCCCATACTAATATGTCCTGTTGAGATATCAGCCTGTTGTCCCCCAGCTATGTCCTGTTGTCTCCCTACTAATATGTCCTGTTGAGATATCAGCCTTGTCCTTCTTCTAATATGTCATGTTGAGATATCAGCCTGTTGTCACCCTACTAATATGTCCTGTTGAGATATCAGCCTGTTGTCCCACAACTAATATGTCCTGTTCAGATATCCATTCAAACAGATCAGTTACAGTTATGCATGATGAGGCTTAACTGATAAATAATGAGGAGTTGGCGTATGCTTGGTCGAGGGGAGAACAAACCAGGCAATCCAAATGACCAACACATTGGTAGTTTTAGTTCCCTGAAATTAGGCTCACCTAACAACTTGATCTCTGACAACTTATTCAATTTGCAGAGGTCAAAAGGTCACGATGCTAATTCTCGGCTAATAACGAAGTCTTCTTTGGCGATTTGTAGTTGTATTTTTTACTGAATACTTTTTTTTTCTTATAAATTCTTAAAACGTTGTTGGTTAAGGGCTTGTATGTAAGCATTTCACTGTTGTATTCGCAGCTTGTGATGAATAACGATTTGATTTGAGCTCACAACAAGCTGATGCCTACATCCCAAATATTGTAATTTTTTATTTTACCTTTATTTATCTAGGCAAGTCAGTTAAGAACATTAAGAACAAATTCTTATTTTCAATGACGGCCTAGGAACAGTGGGTAACTGGTCTAGGAACAGTGGGTTAACTGGTCTAGGAACAGTGGGTTAACTGGTCTAGGAAGAGTGGGTTAACTGGTCTAGGAACAGTGGGTTAACTGGTCTAGGAAGAGTGGGTAACTGGTCTAGGAACCGTGGATTAACTGGTCTAGGAACAGTGGGTAACTGGTCTAGGAACAGTGGGTTAACTGGTCTAGGAACAGTGGGTAACTGGTCTAGGAACAGTGGGTTAACTGGTCTAGGAACAGTGGGTAACTGGTCTAGGAACAGTGGGTTAACTGGTCTAGGAACAGTGGGTAACTGGTCTAGGAACAGTGGGTTAACTGGTCTAGGAACAGTGGGTTAACTGGTCTAGGAACAGTGGGTTAACTGGTCTAGGAACAGTGGGTTAACTGGTCTATGAACAGTGGGTTAACTGGTCTAGGAACAGTGGGTTAACTGGTCTAGGAACAGTGGGTTAACTGGACTAGGAACAGTGGGTTAACTGGACTAGGAACAGTGGGTTAACTGGACTAGGAACAGTGGGTTAACTGGTCTAGGAACAGTGGGTTAACTGGTCTAGGAACAGTGGGTTAACTGGTCTAGGAACAGTGGGTTAACTGGTCTAGGAACAGTGGGTTAACTGGACTAGGAACAGTGGGTTAACTGGACTAGGAACAGTGGGTTAACTGGACTAGGAACAGTGGGTTAACTGGTCTAGGAACAGTGGGTTAACTGGTCTAGGAACAGTGGGTTAACTGGTCTAGGAACAGTGGGTTAACTGGTCTATGAACAGTGGGTTAACTGGTCTAGGAACAGTGGGTTAACTGGTCTAGGAACAGTGGGTTAACTGGTCTAGGAACAGTGGGTTAACTGGTCTAGGAACAGTGGGTTAACTGGTCTAGGAACAGTGGGTTAACTGGTCTAGGAACAGTAGGTTAACTGGTCTAGGAACAGTGGGTTAACTGGTCTAGGAACAGTGGGTTAACTGGTCTAGGAACAGTGGGTTAACTGGTCTAGGAACAGTGGGTTAACTGGTCTAGGAAGAGTGGGTTAACTGGTCTAGGAACAGTGGGTTAACTGGTCTAGGAAGAGTGGGTAACTGGTCTAGGAACCGTGGATTAACTGGTCTAGGAACAGTGGGTAACTGGTCTAGGAACAGTGGGTTAACTGGTCTAGGAACAGTGGGTAACTGGTCTAGGAACAGTGGGTTAACTGGTCTAGGAACAGTGGGTAACTGGTCTAGGAACAGTGGGTTAACTGGTCTAGGAACAGTGGGTAACTGGTCTAGGAACAGTGGGTTAACTGGTCTAGGAACAGTGGGTTAACTGGTCTAGGAACAGTGGGTTAACTGGTCTAGGAACAGTGGGTTAACTGGTCTATGAACAGTGGGTTAACTGGTCTAGGAACAGTGGGTTAACTGGTCTAGGAACAGTGGGTTAACTGGACTAGGAACAGTGGGTTAACTGGACTAGGAACAGTGGGTTAACTGGACTAGGAACAGTGGGTTAACTGGTCTAGGAACAGTGGGTTAACTGGTCTAGGAACAGTGGGTTAACTGGTCTAGGAACAGTGGGTTAACTGGTCTAGGAACAGTGGGTTAACTGGACTAGGAACAGTGGGTTAACTGGACTAGGAACAGTGGGTTAACTGGACTAGGAACAGTGGGTTAACTGGTCTAGGAACAGTGGGTTAACTGGTCTAGGAACAGTGGGTTAACTGGTCTAGGAACAGTGGGTTAACTGGTCTAGGAACAGTGGGTTAACTGGTCTAGGAACAGTGGGTTAACTGGTCTAGGAACAGTGGGTTAACTGGACTAGGAACAGTGGGTTAACTGGACTAGGAACAGTGGGTTAACTGGACTAGGAACAGTGGGTTAACTGGACTAGGAACAGTGGGTTAACTGGTCTGGGAACAGTGGGTTAACTGGTCTAGGAACAGTGGGTTAACTGGTCTAGGAACAGTGGGTTAACTGGTCTAGGAACAGTGGGTTAACTGGTCTAGGAACAGTGGGTTAACTGGTCTAGGAACAGTGGGTTAACTGGTCTAGGAACAGTGGGTTAACTGGTCTAGGAACAGTGGGTTAACTGGTCTAGGAACAGTGGGTTAACTGGTCTAGGAACAGTGGGTTAACTGGTCTAGGAACAGTGGGTTAACTGGTCTAGGAACAGTGGGTTAACTGGTCTAGGAACAGTGGGTTAACTGGTCTAGGAACAGTGGGTTAACTGGTCTAGGAACAGTGGGTTAACTGGTCTGGGAACAGTGGGTTAACTGGTCTAGGAACAGTGGTTTAACTGGTCTGGGAACAGTGGGTTAACTGGTCTAGGAACAGTGGGTTAACTGGTCTGGGAACAGTGGGTTAACTGGTCTGGGAACAGTGGGTTAACTGGTCTAGGAACAGTGGGTTAACTGGTCTAGGAACAGTGGGTTAACTGGTCTGGGAACAGTGGGTTAAACTGGTCTAGGAACAGTGGGTTAACTGGTCTAGGAACAGTGGGTTAACTGGTCTAGGAACAGTGGGTTAACTGGACTAGGAACAGTGGGTTAAACTGGTCTAGGAACAGTGGGTTAACTGGTCTAGGAACAGTGGGTTAACTGGTCTAGGAACAGTGGGTTAACTGGTCTGGGAACAGTGGGTTAAACTGGTCTAGGAACAGTGGGTTAACTGGTCTAGGAACAGTGGGTTAACTGGTCTAGGAACAGTGGGTTAAACTGGTCTAGGAACAGTGGGTTAACTGGTCTAGGAACAGTGGGTTAACTGGTCTAGGAACAGTGGGTTAACTGGTCTGGGAACAGTGGGTTAAACTGGTCTAGGAACAGTGGGTTAACTGGTCTAGGAACAGTGGGTTAACTGGTCTGGGAACAGTGGGTTAACTGGTCTAGGAACAGTGGGTTAACTGGTCTAGGAACAGTGGGTTAACTGGTCTAGGAACAGTGGGTTAACTGCCTGTTCAGGGGCAGAACGATAGATATCAAAGAAAATAAAGAAAATATTAAAAAAAAGAATAAAAAAAAAGAATATCAACGAAATAAAATACATTTATATTAGTCACATGAATACAACATTCACCTTACAGTGATATGCTTACTTACAAGCCCTGAAAACCAACAATGCAGTTGAAAAAAATATATAAATAAGAATAAGAAATAAAAGGAACAAGTAATTAAAGAGCAGCAGTAAAATAACAGTAGTGAGACTATATACAGGGGGTACCGGGAACAAAGTCAATGGCACCGGTTAGTCGAGGTAATTGAGGTAATATGTACATGTAGGTAGAGTTATTAAAGTGACTATGCATAGATAATAACAGAGAGTAGCAGTGGTGTAAAGAGGGGGTGAGGGGGGAGGCACTGCAAATAGTCTGGGTAGCCATTTGATTAGATGTTCAGGAGTCTTATGTTTTGAGGGTAGAAGCTGTTTTAGAAGCCTCATGGACCTAGACTTGGCGCTCCGCATTCCCTCTGTAGTGCACTACTTTTAACCACAGCCGTACGGGCCCTGGTCAAAAGTAGTGCCCATTTGGGATGCAAACAACATCCACACAGCAGTGACATTAAACGGGCCTGGACTAATCAAATAAACCACTACTTAGGATGAACACAAACAGAGGGGATTTTGGCAAAGACCACGTTTTGAAGCAGAGTGTCATTTCAGATGTTAAACGAGAAATAAAATGTAATGTCTGCAGATATCCAGCATTATGGACAGACAGTATGTCCTCAATGGGGTTAGCAACAAAAAAAATGATGGCCCCTAAAATTATACCTAGATTTGTATTTAATGTAATATTTATTTAGCCAGGAAGTCATGTTGAGCCAACAGTCTTTATCAGAGGAGCCCTGCATAAACACATCCATAAACAACAATTGCACTATACACATCTACACCCAGCAAAAATATAAATGCAACACGTAAAGTGTTGGTCCCATGTATCATGTTTAAAATAAAAGACCGCCCCCCATCCGGTACGTCCTGTGCCTCCTCCTCGCTCAAAAATATTTTTTTCTATCAAATACGGTGCACAAATTTGTTTACAAACCCTGTCAGTAAGCATTTCTCCTTTGCCAAGGTAATCCATCCACCTGACAGGTGTGGCATATCAAGAAGCAGCATGATCATTGCACAGGTGCACCTTGTGCTGGGGTCAAAAAAAAGGCCACTCTAAAATGTGCGCAGTGCCACAGATGTGTCATGTTTTGAGGGAGCTTGCAATTGTCATGCTGACTGCAGGAATGTCCACCAGAGCTGTTGCCAGAGAATCTTATGTTATTTTCTCTACCATAAGCCACTTCAAATGACATTATAGAGAATTTGGCAGCATGTCCAACCGGCCTCACAACCACAGACCACGTGGATGGCATCGTGTGGGCGAGCGATTTGCTGATTACAACGTTGTGAACAGAGTGCCCCATGGTGGCGGTGGGGTTATGTTATGGGCAGGCATAAGCTACGGACAATGAACACAACTGCATTTTATCGATGGCAAGTTGAAAACACAGAGATACAGTGACGAGATCCTGAGGCCCATTGTCGTGTCATTCATCCTCCGCCATCACCTTATGTTTCAGCATGATAATAAGCTGAAAATGTCCCAGTTCTTACATGGCCTGCATACTCACCAGACATGTCACCCATTGAGCATGTTTGGGATGCTCTGGATCGACGTGTATGAAAGCGTGTTCCAGTTCCAGCCAATATCCAGGAACTTCGCACAGCCATTGAAGAAGAGTGGGACAACATTCCACAGGCCACAATCAACAGCCTGATCAACTCTATGTGAAGGAGATTTGTCACGCTGCATGAGGCAAATGCTGGTCACATTAGATTGGTTTTCTGATCCAAACCCCTACTTTTTTAAGGCATCTGTGACCAACATACAGTGGGGCAAAAAAAGTATTTAGTCAGCCACCAATTCTGCAAGTTCTCCTACTTAAAAATATGAGAGAGGCCTGTAATTGTCATCATAGGTACACTTCAACTATGACAGACAAAATGAGAAAAAAAATCCAGAAAATCACATTGTAGGATTTTTTATGAATTTATTTGCAAATTATGGTGGAGAATAAGTATTTGGTCACCTACAAACAAGCAATTGACTGTCAATTGACCGATTTCCTTATATGAACTGTAACTCAGTAAAATCTTTGAAAAGGTTGCATGTTGTGTTTAGATTTTTGCATTTATACATCAATTAAACAATACATAACAAGCAAACCACAATTATCGGAAACAAACACATTCTTCAGGTAAAAAGGCCTCTAACATCTGCCATCCCTGAGTCTGGGTCTGGTAACTGGGTAGAGAATGAAGGAATCTCCAGGGTTAGCCATCCCTGAGTCTGGGTCTGGTAACTGGGTGGAGAATGAAGGAATCTTCAGGGTTAGCCATCCCTGAGTCTAGGTCTGGTAACTGGGTGGATAATGAAGGAATCTCCAGGGGTAGCCATCCCTGAGTCTGGGTCTGGTAACTGGGTGGATAATGAAGGAATCTCCAGGGGTAGCCATCCCTGAGTCTGGGTCTGGTAACTGGGTGGAGAATGAAGGAATCTCCAGGGGTAGCCATCCCTGAGTCTGGGTCTGGTAACTGAATAGAGAATGAAGGAATCTTCAGGGTTAGCCATTCCTGAGTCTGGGTCTGGTAACTGGGTAGAGAATGAAGGCATCTCCAGGGTTAGCCATTCCTGAGTCTGGGTCTGGTAACTGGGTAGAGAATGAAGGAATCTTCAGGGTTAGCCATTCCTGAGTCTGGGTCTGGTAACTGGGTGGAGAATGAAGGAATCTCCAGGGTTAGCCATTCCTGAGTCTGGGTCTGGTAACTGGGTGGAGAATGAAGGAATCTCCAGGGGTAGCCATCCCTGAGTCTGGGTCTGGTAACTGGGTAGAGAATGAAGGCATCTCCAGGGGTAGCCATTCCTGAGTCTGGGTCTGGTAACTGGGTAGAGAATGAAGGCATCTCCAGGGGTAGCCATCCCTGAGTCTGGGTCTGGTAACTGGGTAGAGAATGAAGGAATCTCCAGGGGTAGCCATCCCTGAGTCTAGGTCTGGTAACTGGGTAGAGAATGAAGGAATCTTCAGGGTTAGCCATTCCTGAGTCTGGGTCTGGTAACTGGGTAGAGAATGAAGGCATCTCCAGGGGTAGCCATCCCTGAGTCTGGGTCTGGTAACTGGGTAGAGAATGAAGGAATCTCCAGGGGTAGCCATCCCTGAGTCTGGGTCTGGTAACTGGGTGGAGAATGAAGGAATCTCCAGGGTTAGCCATCCCTGAGTCTGGGTCTGGTAACTGGGTAGAGAATGAAGGAATCTCCAGGGGTAGCCATCCCTGAGTCTGGGTCTGGTAACTGGGTAGAGAATGAAGGAATCTCCAGGGTTAGCCATCCCTGAGTCTGGGTCTGGTAACTGGGTGGAGAATGAAGGAATCTCCAGGGGTAGCCATCCCTGAGTCTGGGTCTGGTAACTGGGTGGAGAATGAAGGAATCTCCAGGGGTAGCCATGCCTGAGTCTGGGTCTGGTAACTGGGTAGAGAATGAAGGAATCTCCAGGGTTAGCCATCCCTGAGTCTGGGTCTGGTAACTGGGTGGAGAATGAAGGAATCTCCAGGGGTAGCCATCCCTGAGTCTGGGTCTGGTAACTGGGTAGAGAATGAAGGAATCTCCAGGGGTAGCCATTCCTGAGTCTAGGTCTGGTAACTGGGTAGAGAATGAAGGAATCTTCAGAGTTAGCCATTCCTGAGTCTGGGTCTGGTAACTGGGTGGGGAATGAAGGAATCTCCAGGGGTAGCCATCCCTGAGTCTGGGTCTGGTAACTGGGTGGAGAATGAAGGAATCTCCAGGGGTAGCCATTCCTGAGTCTGGGTCTGGTAACTGGGTAGAGAATGAAGGAATCTCCAGGGGTAGCCATCCCTGAGTCTGGGTCTGGTAACTGGGTAGAGAATGAAGGAATCTCCAGGAGTAGCCATCCCTGAGTCTGGGTCTGGTAACTGGGTAGAGAATGAAGGAATCTCCAGGGTTAGCCATCCCTGAGTCTGGGTCTGGTAACTGGGTGTAGAATGAAGGAATTGGGATCCAGAGGGGAGCCCTCCCCTCTGGAGCCCAACTATTCTGGAGCCCCTCCATTCTGGAGCCTATCCACTCTACTAGAGCCCATCCACTCTGGAGCCCCTCCACTATGGAGCCCCTCCACTCTAGAGCCCATCCATTCTGGAGCCCCTCCACTCTAGAGCCCATCCATTCTGGAGCCCTTCCACTCTAGAGCCCATCCATTCTGGAGCCCCTCCATTCTGGAGCTCAACCACATTGGCCAGATGGCTCTGGGCAGGATCCACTTTCTGGTGTTTAATTATGATCGTAATCAGGGGAAATTGGGATCAATTAAAAAGAGAGAGAAATTAATGAAATGCCGTCGAGAGCCATAAGCAAAGAGACAAGCCGGCCGGACAGTTCTCATAATCGTCTCTCGTTTCTACCATCTCACTAGCAATATCAAATCATTGGGCATTCGCTGGTGAAATCATCTATCTAGCAAAATGCCCAATTATACACTAATGCTTGTGAGATTGTAGTTGACTCTGGCAGATGTGATGTTGACCTCTGTATGAAAAGTTAGCTAAATGTCTGAGTGGATTTAATCTCATTTCATTCATATACCGTATCATCCACTAATGATCGTTCTGATTACGTTGAAAAAACACAGGCAAAAAACGGATTTGTCAACGATGAAAATGACAATGTCAGCAGAAAAAGACGAAGGTTGTGATAACAAAATGACAGCAATTAAAATGAGCATTTTACCATTAAAAATGTGTTATAGAGGTCTATTTTGTGTGAATGTTTATTACAACACAACACACAAATTGTTTTCGATGCATATCTGGGACGATGGTATTCTGATCAAAGTGTTAAAGACAGGCCGTCTGGTGTGTGGCAACTGGCAACTGTTCAACTGCACCCCAAGCACACGTGCACACACACACACACACACGTACACACACACCCCAAGCTGTTCCTGTCATACGGCAAGGTGTTGGTCACCACCTGAGCAAGAGAGATGAGGAGAGGGAAGGGGAATGGAGGAAGAGAAGAGGAGAGGGAAGGGGTATGGAGGAAGAGAAGAGGAGAGGGAAGGGGAATGGAGGAAGAGAAGAGGAGAGGGAAGGGGAATGGAGGAAGAGAAGAGGAGAGGGAAGGGGAATGGAGGAAGAGAAGAGGAGAGGGAAGGGGAAGGGGAATGGAGGAAGAGAAGAGGAGAGGGAAGGGGAAGGGGAATGGAGGAAGAGATGAGGAGAGGGAAGGGGAATGGAGGAAGAGATGAGGAGAGGGAAGGGGAATGGAGGAAGAGAAGAGGAGAGGGAAGGGGAAGGGGAATGGAGGAAGAGATGAGGAGAGGGAAGGGGAATGGAGGAAGAGATGAGGAGAGGGAAGGGGAATGGAGGAAGAGATGAGGAGAGGGAAGGGGAATGGAGGAAGAGATGAGGAGAGGGAAGGGGAATGGGAATGGAGGAAGAGATGAGGAGAGGGAAGGGGAAGGGGAAGGGGAAGGGGAATGAAGGAAGAAATGAGGAGAGGAGAGGGAAGGGGAATGAAGGAAGAGAAGGGGGGGCTGCGAAGGAGATGGAAACCGACTCGAGGTATGTTGCCCAAGCAGACAGATGCCACCACTGTCGCTGTTGCATTGTGGGATATAAATAGAGTAGCGCCAAGTCGTTCCAACCTTATTGGAACTCAGAGGGACCACCACATTCTGCCAGGATCACACGCTGGCACCGAAATGAAGAAAGAGAAGAATGAGTGTGGTGAGAGAAGCCCTGTGAAAAAGGTGGACCTCCCTCGTTGGCTGTGAACTGTGGATTTACATAATGGACATGATGGGAAGCAATGGGATGCCTTGGGCGTCTAACTGAGATCTTTTTCTCATTGTAACACTGTCTAACGCAGTGCACTGCAACACTCACAATCTGTTGTTTAGAGATGCACTATGCAGAAATCACTCCCCCATTTCCTGGTTGCTCATATTCTAATAGTTTGCCTAATTTCAGTTTATGTGACAAAACAAGCACGTATATTGTAGTGAATCATTGTACCATCTAAACCGCTGTAAAATATATTTTCCATAACCAAACATATTTTATTTTCAGCTGTTTGAGGCTGGTGACAGAATATCCCTCCAAACAAGGACAAAGCAGGGTGCAACGATGGGAATAATAAGTTGGACATGGGAAGAAATCATGGAAGGACAGGAGACCCTTCCTTGGCAGGAGTCACAGAGGACGCAAGAAGGACGGCAACGACGCTGGGGACCGCGGCCACATGGAGCTGGCGACTGAGCAGAGGGAAGAGCCAGAGATCATCTAGGAGTCTGAGGTGGTCGGTCGAACCAAGGAGAGTACCAGAGCCCGCCTGGGAGTCGATAGAGAGGTGGTCGGTCGACCCAGGGAGAGTACCAGAGCCCGCCTGGGAGTCGATAGAGTGGTGGTCGGTCGAACCAAGGAGAGTACCAGAGCCCGCCTGGGAGTCGATAGAATGGTGGTCGGTCGAACCAAGGAGAGTACCAGAGCCCGCCTGGTAGTCGATAGAGAGGTGGTCGGTCGACCCAGGGAGAGTACCAGAGCCCGCCTGGGAGTCGATAGAGAGGTGGTCGGTCGAACCAAGGAGAGTACCAGATCCCGCCTGGGAGTCGGTGGAACAGTGTGAGGAGGGATACCGGAGAATGGAGTTGGCTAGGTGTATGCGGCAACGAAGGCCTTTTGAGGAGCGTGTTGCCAGTCCGGTGAAACCTGGGCCGGCTCCACGCATCTGGCCTCCAGTGCTCCTCCCCAGTCCGGTAAGTCCTGTGTCTCCTCCTCGCACTCTCCCTGAAGTGCGTGTCCTGTACATGCTTCCTGCACTCTCCCTGAAGTGCGTGTCCTGTGCCAGAGCGTGCGTGTCCTATCCAGAGCTTCCTGCGACGGTTCCCAGTCCATAGCTTCTGCCGATGTTTCCCAGTCCAGAGCTTCCGGCGACAGTCCCCAATCCAGAGCTTCCGGCTACAGTCCCCAGTCCAGAGCTTCCTGCGACGGTTCCCAGTCCATAGGTTCTGGCGACGGTTCACATTCCAGAGCTTCCGGCGACGGTTCACAGTTCACAGTGTCCAGACCCGCTCCAGGGCCAGAGTTTTCCTCTGTGCCGGTGCTCAGTCCAGGCACGGTGTCCAGTCCCACTCCAAGGCCGGAGCCTTCCTCTGCACCGGTGCTCAGTCCAGGCACGGTGTCCAGTCCCGCTCCAAGGCCGGAGCCTTCCTCTGTGCAGGTTCTCAGTCCAGGCACGGTGTCCAGTCCCGCTCCATGGCTGGAGTCCTCCTTTGTGCCGGTGCTCAGTCCAGGCACGGTCCAGCCTGGCGCGATGGCAGGATCCGGGGTCTGGGCGGGGGCTACGACCTACACCGGAGCCGCCACCGACACTAACCACCCCCTCTACCCTCCCCATTTGGTTACAGGTTTTACGGCCGGAGTCCGCACGTTTGCGAGGGTAGGGGGGTACTGTCACGCCCTGACCATAGAGAGCCCTTGTTTCTCTATGGTGTAGTAGGTCAGGGCGTGACTAGCGGGTATTCTAGTTTATAATTTCTATGTTGTGTTCTAGTTTATATTTTCTATGTTGGTGTTGTGTATGATTCCCAATTAGAGGCAGGCGGTAATCATTGTCTCTAATTGGGGATCGTATTTAAGTAGCTATTTTTCTCACCTGTGTTTGTAGGACATTGATTTTGAGCATGTGCCGACGCGTAGTCACGTTTAGTGGTTCGTTTATTGGTATGTTTTTGTTTTGCTGAAGTTTCACTTGGAAATAAATATATGGAACTCCACATCCGCTGCGCCTTGGTCCCGTTCTCACGACAACCGTGACAACTAGTTCACATAGCGCACCCCGAGAACAGATCTACGGCTTCTTAGACTTAACTTTCAATGAGTCTGACAGATCTATAACTCGTATTTCTAACTCGTATTCTTTGTGAATTTGGTTTGGTGTGTGTGAGTGTGTGTGTGTGTGTGTGTGTGTGTGTGTGTGTGTGTGTGTGTGTGTGTGTGTGTGTGTGTGTGTGTGTGTGTGTGTGTGTGTGTGTGTGTGTGTGTGTGTGTGTGTATCTGTAACGGTAGCGATACAATTAGTATTTTCAGTGTCCATGCATCGCAGTGAGGTGGATTTAAATCATGGTGAAGGGTGTTACCCAGACTCCCCAGCTTTATCCAGATCAGAGGAAAGTAGTATACACAACGTATGGGATCTCTGAGATCCAGAACATACATTACATTACTTTACCACAGATGGCGGACACACCTAACTAACAGACCTCAAAGCACAAGTTCATGCATGGGAACTATTCAATCATAACCTTTAACCTTTTTCCAAAGCCAAAATCAACATTTTCAGTTCCAAAGATGTCCATTTGGACTTACCTAAACAATGTCGAGCATATTCGATGACACGGGCTTTCTGGCTCAGAAACGGACCAATCATGTTTCTTTGTTTGTTTTGAACTTATCTAGTAAATGTGTCACCGGAGTCTGAATGGAATAACAGCTCTGTGTTTGTCCTGCCTGGGTTTCTGTTTTACTAAATATACCTGGGCCTCTTTATGTCTCTCTCTCCCTCCCCAGCCTTCCCATGTCCCTCACAGGACTGGCTTCCAGTACACTAAAACCCTGCCTTCTATGTCACACACACACACGCACGCACACACACACGCATGCACGCACGCATGCACGCACGCACGCACGCACACACACACACACACAGTCTTCGTCGGCCAGGGTTATCGGCAGAACAGCCTGAATAATTCAACCATGCCCCAGCGCCCTACACACACACGTGCACATGTATTCACAAACACACACACACACACTGTTTTGAAGGAAAGCAGTACAATGTCTCAAAAGTCAGTGACTTGCATAACAGCAAAAAAAGTAACTTGACCCAGGTTGAAGACAGAGGGAGAGAGAGAGAGAGACAAAGAGAGACAAGGAGAGAGAGAGACAAAGAGAGACAAAGAGAGAGAGCGAGAGAGAGACATAGAGAGAGAGAGAGAGAGAGAGCGACAAAGAGAGAGAGACAAAGAGAGAGAGACAAAGAGAGAGAGAGACAGACAGAGAGAGAGAGAGTCAAAAAGAGACAGAGAGAGAGAGAGACATAGAGAGAGAGAGAGAGAGAGAGAGAGAGAGAGAGGGAGACAGAGAAAGAAAGAGGGAGAGAGAGAGCAAGACAGGGAGAGGGAGAGAGACAGAGAGAGAGACAGAGAAAGAAAGAGGGAGAGAGACAGAGAGAGAGACAGAGAAAGAAAGAGGGAGAGAGAGAGCGAGACAGAGAGAGAGAGCGAGAGAGACAGAGAGAGAGACAGAGAAAGAAAGAGGGAGAGAGAGAGCGAGACAGAGAGAGAGAGAGAGAGACAGAGGAAGAGAGCGAGAGAGAGAGAGAGAGAGAGAGAGAGAGACAGAGAGAGACGGAGAAAGAAAGAGGGAGAGAGAGAGCGAGACAGAGAGAGAGACAGAGAAAGAAAGAGGGAGAGAGAGAGCGAGACAGAGAGAGAGAGCGAGACAGAGAAAGAAAGAAGGAGAGAGAGAGCGAGACAGAGAGAGAGAGCGAGACAGAGAAAGAAAGAAGGAGAGAGAGAGCGAGACAGAGAGAGAGAGAGAGAAAGAAAGAAAGAGAGGAATGTTTTCCACACAGAAGAAACTGACCTCCAAAAAAAAAACTTCAAACACTTCAAACAAATGCATTTTTTCAGTAAATTAGATTAGATTGGATATTATATATCTAATGTTACTTTTGAGGTGTGAAGCTTAGCCGAGTGTCTTCCTCTGAACAAAGGGAACAAAAGTTATCATCCAGCGATATCCAAGGTGCAAACATGAAACTGCACAGGGACAAATTATCTGTCTGGAAAACGCTGGCAGGAGTTCAGAAGGCTTTGTAAAGTAAACCAGGTTTGTTCAGGGGCCTGCAACTGGTTTATTTTCCCAGTCTTCTGGTCTTTATGTTGCTAAGGCCTCCATGTTGCTAAGGCCTCCTTGTAATGGTCCTTGTGTTTCAACTAATTTCACATTTACAGTAAAGGAGAGAGGAGGAGAGGAGAGGAGAGGAGGAGAAGATGAGAGGATAAGAAGAGGAGAGGAAGAGGAGAGGAAGAGAAGAGGAGAGGAGAGGAAGAAGAAGAGGAAGAGGAGAGGATAGGTGAAGAGAGAAGAGGAGAGGAGTGGAGAGGTGAAGAGAGGAGAGGAGAGGAGAGGAGAGGAGAGGAGAGAAGAGGAGAGAAGAGGAGAGTAGAGGTGAGGACAAGAGAGAAGAGGAGAGGAGAGGATAGGAGAGGTGAAGAGAGAAGAGGAGAGGAGAGGATAGTAAGAGTAGAGGAGAGGAAGAGGAGAGGAGAGGAGAGGAGAGGAGAGGAGAGGAGAGGAGAGGAGAGGAGAGGAAGAAGAAAAGGAAGAGGAGAGGAGAGGAGAGGAGAGGAGAGGAGAGGAGAGGAGAGGAGAGGAGAAGAAGAAGAGGAAGAGGAGAGGAGATGAGAGGAGGAGAAGAGGAAGAGGAAGGGGAAGAGGAGAGGAGAGGAGAGGTGAAGAGAGAAGAGGTGAGGAGAGAAGCGGTGAGGAGTGGAGGAGAGGAGAGGAGGAGGAGAGGAGAGGAGAGGAGAGGAGAGGTGAGGAGAGGAGAGGAGAGGAAAGGAGAGGAGAGGAGAGGAGAGGAGAGGAGTACAACAGGATGCAACCTACAGGATGCTGGGAAAACACCTTTCAGACTCTTTATCCCTCAGCACCAGAGCGCCGCAACAACGCCTGATCTCACCTCTACTCTACTCTCTCTACAGCAATTACTGCATCTCCAACAACGCATCTGTCAAACTACAGATCACATCACTGTGGTTGAGAGGTCACCAGGCATCATCAGAGAGGTCACCAGACATCATCAGAGAGGTCACCGGGCAACATCAGAGAGGTCACCAGACAACATCAAAGAGGTCACCAGGCAACATCAGAGAGGTCACCAGACAACATCAGAGAGTTCATCAGACAACATCAGAGAGGTCACCGGGAAACATCAGAGAAGTCACCAGACAACATCAGAGAGGTCACACTGGGCAGCATCAGAGAGGTCACCAGCCAAGATCAGAGAGGTCACCAGGCAACATCAGAGAGGTCACCAGGCATCATCAGAGAGGTCACCAAACATCATCAGAGAGTCACCAGGCATCATCAGAAAGGTCACCAAGCAACATCAGAGAGGTCACCAGACATCATCAGAGAGGTCACCAGGCAACATCAGAGAGGTCACCGGACAACATCAGAGAGGTCACCAAACATCATCAGAGAGGTCACCGGGCATCATCAGAGAGGTCACCAGACATCATCAGAGAGGTCACCAGGCATCATCAGAGAGGTCACCAAACATCATCAGAGAGTCACCAGGCATCATCAGAAAGGTCACCAGACATCATCAGAGAGGTCACCAGGCAACATCAGAGAGGTCACCGGACAACATCAGAGAGGTCACCAGACATCATCAGAGAGGTCACCAAGCAACATCAGAGAGGTCACCAGGCAACATCAGAAATGTCACCAGGCAACATCAGAGAGGTCACCGGACAACATCAGAGAGGTCACCAAACATCATCAGAGAGGTCACCGGGAAACATCAGAGAGGTCACCGGGAAACATCAGAGAGGTCACCAGACATCCTCAGAGAGGTCACCAGACAACATCAGAGAGTTCACCAAGCAACATCAGAGAGGTCACCAGGCAACATCAGAGAGGTCACCAAGCAACATCAGAGAGGTCACCGGGAAACATCAGAGAGGTCACCAGACATCATTATATCGGACACTAAGAAGGCACACAGGCGGATGTACTACTTGCTGCAGCTGAAAAATTCAAAATCTCCCAGTCGGGTTGAGTCCATCCGCACTTCCAGTCATTCCTGATACGGTTTGACTCATCAATCATTGAGTCCATCCTCTCTTCCTCCATCACCCTCAGGTTTGGGCCTGCGTCTGCTCGCTCCAAGGGCAGGCTAGAACACATTTCAGAGAGGGTCATCGGCTGCCACCTGCCCTCCATCAAGGTCCTGCACGTCTCCGGGGCAAGGAAGCGAGCAGGAAGAGATCGCCGACCCTTCCCACCCCGGTCACCCCCTCTTCCAAAAATGGTCCTCTGGCAGGTGGTTCAGGTCAATCATGACCAAAACCTCCCGTCACCTGAACGGTTTCTTCGCCCTGGGCTGTGGCCCTCACCAACCGGCCATCTGGCCCATAGAGACTAAAGGAGTAGACACTCTATGTTGCACACCACATCAAGCCTTCTCTGAACTGTACTCTAAATAACTGCACTCTACTGCATTGCACTCTGTTCATCTCTCTGCATTTAGATATATTCATATTGATACTGTATGTGTACCCACTGTAAATCAACTGTATACCCACTGTATATTTGTAAATCCACTGTATATTTGTATACCCACTGTATATTTGTATACCCACTGTGTATTTGTATACCCACTGTATATTTGTATACCCACTGTGTATTTGTATACCCACTGTATATTTGTATATCCACTGTATATATGTATACCCACTGTATATTTGTATACCCACTGTATATTGTATACCCACTGTATATTGTATATCCACTGTATATTTGTATACCCAATGTATATTTGTATACCCACTGTATATTTGTATACCCACTGTATATTTGTATACCCAATGTATATTTGTATACCCACTGTGTATTTGTATACCCACTGTATATTTGTATACCCACTGTATAGTTGTATACCCAATGTATATTTGTATACCCAATGTATATTTGTATACCCACTGTATATTTGTATACCCACTGTATATTTGTATACCCACTGTATAGTTGTATACCCAATGTATATTTGTATACCCAATGTATATTTGTATACCCACTGTATATTTGTATACCCACTGTGTATATGTATACCCACTGTATATTTGTATACCCACTGTATATTTGTATACCCACTGTATAGTTGTATACCCACTGTGTATTTGTATACCCACTGTGTATTTGTATACCCACTGTATATTGTATACCCACTGTATATTTGTATACCCACTGTATATTTGTATACCCACTTTATATTTGTATACCCACTGTATATTTGTATGGCCAATGTATATTTGTATACCCACTTTATATTTGTATACCCACTGTATATTTGTATGTCCAATGTATATTTGTATACCCACTGTATATTTGTATGTCCAATGTATATTTGTATGGCCACTGTATATTTGTATACCCACTGTATATTTGTA
>NW_023493696.1:415000-422500 GCF_013265735.2 Oncorhynchus mykiss
TGTCATATGAACAGTAAAGTACTAGCCAGCTCTACCCAACAGTGTTGTCATATGCACAGTAAAATACTAGCCAGCTCTACCCAACAGTGTTGTCATATGAACAGTAAAGTACTAGCCAGCTCTACCCAACAGTGTTGTCATATGAACAGTAAAGTACTAGCCAGCTCTACACAACAGTGTTGTCATATGAACAGTAAAATACTAGCCAGCTCGTCTTTCCTTGCAGGGAACCATGATTGACAGAGGAAGAACAATGATTCCAAGCACCACCCTCCTTTTGAAGCTTCCAGTCTGTTATTCAAACTCAATCAGCATGACAGAGCTTTGTCCTCGTCAACACTCACACCTATGTTAACGAGAGAATCACTGACATGATGTCAGCTGGTCCTTTTGTGGCAGGGCTGAAATGCAGTGGAAATGTTTTTGGGGGATTCAGTTCATTTGCATGGCAAAGAGGGACTTTGCAATTAATTGTAATTCATCTGATCACTCTTCATAACATTCTGGAGTATATGCAAATTGCCATCATACAAACTGAGGCAGCAGAATTTGTGAAAATTAATATTTGTGTCATTCTCAAAACTTTTGGCCAAGACTGTGCATGGAGATTCGGAGGGATTGGGAGAATGTGACTGGTAGCAGGATAAATAATAATAATAATAATAATAGTAATAATAATAATAATAATAATAGTGATATTAATAATAATAATAATAGTGATATTAATAATAATAATAATACTAATAATAATCTTAATGCATTAACTCAGAATTCTTCAGTTTAGGCAATAACTGCAAATGGTTAAGGTAAGGTAGTGGCAGGTAGCCTGGTGGTTAGAGCACTGGGCCAGTAACCGAAAGGTTGCTAGATTGAATCCCCGAGCTGACAAGGTACAAATCTGTCGTTATGCCCCTGAACAAGGCAGTTAACCCACTGTTCCTAGGGTGTCATTGTAAATAAGAATTTGTTATTAACTGACTTGACTAGATAAATAAAGATAAAATGAAAATAAGGGTTAAGGTTTGGGATAGGCTTAAAACAAAAAATATAAAAAAACAACTTTCTATCGACTGGATTCAAACATTCAACCAGAGGCAGATGCTTCCACCCATCCTCCATCCCCTTTCTCAATGCCCTAGCAAAACCCCAAACCGACTTGAAGGCAAGAGCACTCACTGTTGCCCCTAGTGGACAGTTTGCACGTCATCTCTCGACGTCTTCAGTCATTGATAGACGTCAAATACTGACTTGCAGCACGGGTGACCTGCCTGAAATACTTATGATAATATGCTAGTGGTTATATACTGTACATTATTTATGTAAACATGAGTAATATTGACCAGTAGCAGGGTAAATACATAGATATCAATGGTAAAGGAAATCAATATAAGAAGTGGATTGAAATTCTTAACCCTGAATTGAGAAAATCCTCTTTGACAATTTTAAATTCATGAATTTCAGTCAGTCAGTAGCACTATTGGAGAATATCGAGGCTCTACAATGTGCTTTGCTCAGAGACTGAGTCAGTCAGTGCTGTAGGACCCGGGACTAACCCTCAGTTACCGCCCACTGCTGGGTTCTCAAGTGGGGGCTTTGAAACTGTGGAGAGTCTCTTGAACGGAGCCGTTTACCCATCAGCCCCTCCCCTCTTCCTGGACTAATCCCTAAGGGGAGTATGCGCCCTGTGTCCCTGGAGGAAGCGTCAGCATCACCGTGCGTGTCTCTCTCTCTCTGTGTGTGTGTGTGTGTGTGTGTGTGTGTGTGTGTGTGTGTGTGTGTGTGTGTGTGTTCGTTAATAAAGGGATTACATGTGTTAACATCCTACGGCACAGCGCAGACAGCAAAAGGCGTTCTGGGCCGGGAGCTGGGGGGTTTAACACATGAATAATAAAGGAGGAGGAGAGGATGAATAGAGGACTGAGGAGAGAGAGAGAGAGAGAGAGAGAGAGAGGGGGGGGGGGGAGAGAGAGAGACAGACAGAGAGAGAGGGGGGGAAAGAGAGAGAGGGGGGGAAAGAGAGAGAGAGAGGAAGAGAGAGAGACAGAGACACAGAGAGAGAGAGAGACAGAGAGGGAGAGAGAAAACGAGAGACAGAGAGAGAGAGACAGAGACAGAGACAGAGACAGAGACAGAGACAGAGACAGAGAGAGAGAGAAAGAGAGACAGAGAGACAGAGAGACAGAGAGAGAGGGAGAGAGAGAGAGAGAGAGAAAGAGAGAGAGAGAGAGAGACAGAGAGAGAGGGGGGGAAAGAGAGAGAGAGAGAGAGAGACAGAGAGGGGGAGAGAGAGAGAGAGAGAGAGAGAGAGACAGAGAGACAGAGAGAGAGAGAGAGACAGAGACAGAGACAGAGAGAGAGACAGAGACAGAGACAGAGAGAGAGAGAGAGAGAGAGAGAGAGAGGGAGAGAGAGAGAGAGAGAGAGAGAGAGAGAGAGAGAGAGAGAGACGCGTCAACAGCAACTTTAGAAAAATCCTCTGCATTATCATTAACAGCATACTCTTACATTTCCTCAATGAAAACAATGTACTGAGCAAATGTCAAATTGGCTTTTTACCAAATTACCGTACAACAGACCACGTATACACCCTGCACACCCTAATTGACAAACAAACAAACCAAAACAAAGTCTTCTCGTGCTTTGTTGATTTCAAAAAATGCTTTTGACTCAATTTGGCATGAGGGTCTGCTATACAAATTGATGGAAAGTGTTGTTTAGGGAAAAACACAAGACATTATAAAATCCATGTACACAAACAACAAGTGTGCGGTTAAAATTGGCCAAAAACAGACACATTTCTTTCCACAGGGCCGGGGGGTGAGACAGAGATGCAGCTTAAGCCCCACCCTCTTCAATATATATATAATAAATTGGCGAGGGCAATAGAACAGTCTGCAGCACCCGGCCTCACCCTACTAGAATCTGAAGTCAAATGTCTACTGTTTGCTGATGATCTGGTGCTTCTGTTCCCAACCAAGGAGGGCCTACAGCAGCACCTAGATCTTATGCACAGATTCTGTCAGACCTGGGCCCTGACAGTAAATCTCAGTAAGACCAAAATAATGGTGTTCCAAAAAAGGTCCAGTCACCAGGACCACAAATACAAATTCAATCTAGACACCGTTGCCCTAGAGCACACAAAAAACTATACATACCTTGGCCTAAACATCAGCGCCACAGGTAACTTCCACAAAGCTGTGAACGAGCTGCTCGTTCAAGGAGGGCCTTCTAAGCCATCAAAAGGGTCATAAAATCCAACATACCAATAAGGATCTGGCTAAAAAATACTTGAATTAGTTGTAGAACCCATTTCCCTTCATGGCTGTGAGGTCTGGGGTCCGCTCACCGACCAGGATTTCACAAAATGGGACAAAGACCAAATTGAAACTCTGCATGCGGAATTCTGCAAAAATATCCTGTCTACAACGTAAAACACCAACTAATGCATGCAGAGCAGAATGAGGCCGATACCCGCTAGTGATCAAAATCCAGAAAAGAGCCATGTAATTCTACAACCACGTACTTTTAACTTTTGATAATTAACAAAAGTTAAATAAAACAATGCATGTTAAAAGTACACATTACATTCACAAAAGTTAAGACATTACACATGTCATATTATGTACAAAAGGGAAAATTAATAAACATAAATATGGGTTGTATTTACAATGGTGTTTGTTCTTCACCGGTTGCCCTTTTCTGGTGGCAACAGGTCACACATCTTGCTGCTGTGATTGGTCACTGTTACATTTTACCCAATAGATATGCCAGTTAATCAAACGTGGGTTTGTTTACAAATTATTTTTAATTAATTAATTAATATTAACTAGTTAATTTGCTTTGACAATGTTAACATATGTTTATCATAAAGCACTTAAATTGAAATGTAATTGAATATTGAATTGAGAGAGAGCTGCAACTCCATTTGGTCGGACGGAGGTGACGGGGTGAGGGGCGTGGAGTGATGAGGATCTAGAACCCAAAGGGATTAAAGGGGAGTTCTCTGGAAAGGGTCTGTGGAAGGGTTTCAGGAAGAGTCTCAGGAAGGGTTTCTGGAAAGGGTCTGTGGAAGAGTCTCTGGAAGATTCTCAGGAAGAGTCTCAGGAAGAGTCTCTGGAAGACTCTCAGGAAGAGACTCTGGAAGACTCTCAGGAAGAGTCTCAGGAAGGGTTTCAGGAAGACTCTCAGGAAGAGTCTCTGGAAGATTCTCAGGAAGAGTCTCAGGAAGAGTCTCTGGAAGACTCTCAGGAAGAGTCTCTGGAAGGGTTTCAGGAAGACTCTCAGGAAGACTCTCAGGAAGAGTCTCAGGAAGGGTTTCAGGAAGGGTTTCAGGAAGGGTTTCAGGGAGGGTCTCAGGAAGGGTTTCAGGAAGGGTCTCAGGAAGGGTCTCAGGAAGGGTTTCAGGAAGGGTCTCAGGAAGGGTCTCAGGAAGGGTTTCAGGAAGGGTCTCAGGAAGGGTCTCAGGAAGGGTTTCAGGAAGGGTCTCAGGAAGGGTCTCAGGAAGGGTTTCAGGAAGGGTCTCAGGAAGGGTCTCAGGAAGGGTTTATGGGTGTTGAGATATAATAGCTGGAGGAAACATGGCTCTAGTCTCTCCATTCACACATGTTTTCACCCTTTATGGGCGGCTCAATGGAATTAAACATTACATAGTTCAACAATATGATAACAGTAACATAATATATATATATATATATATATATATATATATATATATATATATATATATATATATATCCAGTATATGATTCAAATCAAATGATATTGGTGACATACAAATGTGATTGAGACATACAGCATTTTGTTTTAATTCAGAGTGAATGTTCTAACTATTCTAATGCTTTGTCGGTCCCTTCTATAAGACAACTAGGTTCCGGTTGAGAGTAGGCTGTGGGTTTATCCACAAACATTTGCTGCAGTTGTTCTGTATGGTGTGAAGTGAGGTTAGGGTCAATTCCATTCCATTTCTATTCAGTCAATTAAGGAAGTAAACTGAAATGACTTCCTGAATAGACTGAATAGACTGAATTGACTGAAATGACTGAAATGACTGAATTGACCAGTCGTGCTGTGAAGCTAAGGGTTACAGTAAGGTTGATGCCCTGAGGGCAACCTCAAATTGATATGTAGTCGTGCAACCAAGGCAAACAGGCAGACAGGCAGGCAGACAGACAGGCACACATGCAGGCAGACAGACAGGCAGGCAGATAGGCAGATAGGCAGGCAGGCAGCGTTGCTCTCTGGGATAGCGAGGTGTTTATTTGCTGAGCTGAAGGTCAACCCTTTGTGTGGAGAAACTTCTTGCCAGATGAGATAGGTGAGAAATTACAGATCTCTCATCCCCCCTCTCCCCCTCTCCCCCCCTCTCCCCCTCTCCCCCTCTCCCCCCTCTCCCCCTCTCCTCCTCTCCTCCTCTTCATATCTTCCCTCCACCTGAGCACACTCTGTACCTCTCTTCTCCCTCTGTCTTTCTCTCTCTCTCGTTCTAAGCTCTCCCTCACACAATTCTCTCTCTCTCTTCTCTCTTCCTCTCAATTATCTCTACTGCTCTCTCCTCTCATTTAATTCTCCCTCTCCCTCTCCCCTTCCTACCACTCTCTCGTCCTTCCTCCTCTCTGTCCCCCCGTCCACTCCCTGTTCTCTCTCTGTGAAATCAGTGGAATAGCAGTTGCTGGGACACAAATGACAACCTACTCACTATATAGTGCACTGCGAGCCTTTGTCAAAAGTAGAGCACTATATACGGGACAGGATGCTGCTTGAGACACAGCCTCTGTGTGGTGATTTATAACTCACTCTGAGCAGTGCTCTTATCAGGTGCAGGCAAGCCTCTCTCCTCGCCGCTGCCTGTGTCTGAATGACAATGGAGAAGCGGTTGCATTATGCTGCACAGCCTCGCCCACTGCATTCTGGACACTGCAGATTACATCTAGTTTATTGATTTATGGACGCCATTTTGGCTCCTCCTGAGAGGGACATGGTGTGCAGTTTGTGGTTCCTGAGGCCAAGATCCTGAACTTGGCACATAGGAGGATGATTTTCTATGTGAACTTAGTGGTGATGAAAGAAACATTGGTGGGCATACACAAAACACACAAACAGAGAGAGAAGGAGAGAGAGATTGGAATTTATGAAGAGAAGGAGAGACAGACGGAGAGAGAGGAGGGAGAAAATGAAGGACAGAAGAAGAGAGTGAAAGAGACCGAGAAGGAGGGAGAGAAGGAGGGAGAGAGGGAGGGAGAGAATGAGGGAGAGAGGGAGGGAGAGAATGAGGGAGAGAGGGAGGGAGAGAAGGAGGGAGAGAGAGACGGAGAGAGAGGAGGGAGAAAATGAAGGACAGAAGAGAGGGAGGGGGGAGAGAAGGAGGGAGAGAGGGAGGGAGAAAGGGAGGGAAAGAAGGAGGGGGAGAGTGAGAGGAGAGAAGGAGGGAGAGAGGTAGAGGGAGAGGAGAGAGGGAGGGGGGAGAGAAGGAGGGAGAGGGGGAGAGGAGAGAGAGGGGGGAGAGGAGAGAAGGGGAGAAGAAGGGAGAGGAGAGAGGAAGGAGAGAAGGAGGGAAGGAGGGAGAGAAGATCAGAAGGAGAGAGAGACGAGGGAGAGAAGGTGAGAGAGGAAGGAGAGAAGGATAGAGAAAACAGGGAGAAGGAGGGAGTGAAGGAGGGAGAGAAGGTGGGAGAGAAGGATGGAGAGAAGGTGGGAGAGAAGAAGAGAGAAGAGAGAGAAGGTGGGAGAGAAGAGAGAGAAGGAGGGAGAGAAGACAGTGAAGGTGGGAGAGAAGAAGAGAGAAGGTTAGAGAGAAGGCGAGAGAGGAAGGATGGAGAGAAGGAGGGAGAGAAGGAAGGAGAGAGAGAAGGAAAGAGAGAGGGAGGGAGAGAAGGACATAGGGAGAGAAGGAGAAGGAGAGACAGCTGGAAAGAGAAAAGGTGAAAGAGAAGGAGGGAGAGAAGAGAGAGAAGGTGAGAGAGAAGGAGAGAGAGAAGAGAGAGAAGGTGAGAGAGAAGGAGAGAGAAAAAGCATGGAGAGAAGGAGGGAGAGAAGGAAGGAGGGAGGGAAGGAGAAGGAAAGATAGCTGGAGAGAGAGAAGGAGAGAGTGACAGATAGAGAGAAGGAGAGAAGGAGATATAGATGGAGAGAGAGAAGGAGGGAGAGACGGAGAAAGAGAGGGAGAGGAGGGAGAGAACTGAGAGAGAGAAGGAGGGAGAGGAGGGAGAGAAGGGAGAGGAGGGAGAGAAGCGAGAGAGAGAAGGAGGGAGAGGAAGGAGAGAAGGGAGAGGAGGGAGAGAAGCGAGAGAGAGAAGGGAGAGGAGGGAGAAAAGGAGAGAGAGAAGGGAGAGGGGGTGAGAAGCGAGAGAGGGAATGAGAAAAGGAGAGAAAGAAGAAGGGAAGAGAGCCAACCAGCCCCATCATTCATCTCTGTGATTCTCTCTCTCTTTTTTTATTGAATCATGGCCATCTGTATCTCCTGAGATAAGATATGTTATTTAGGAGAATTATTTAAATGTCAGA
>NW_023493696.1:430000-437500 GCF_013265735.2 Oncorhynchus mykiss
AGTGGAACGACATTTATTGGATATTTCAAACTTTTTTAACAAATCAAAAACTGAAAAATTGGGCGTGCAAAATTATTATCCACATCCCTTTTGGGTAGTTTAATGAAAACTAAAATGTATGTGTACATACAGTGCATTCAGACATTTTGTTACGTTAAAGCGTTATTCTAAAATATATTAAATGAAACAATTTCCTCATCAATCTACACACAATACTCCATGATGACAAAGCGAAAAACAGAAATAACTTATTGACTTAAGTATTCTGACCCCTTTGGTATGAGACTCGAAATTCAGTTCAGGTGCATCCTGTTTCCATTTTTCATCCTTGAGATGTTTCTACAACTGGATTGGAGTTTACATGTGGTAAATTAAATTGATTGGACATGATTTGAAAGGGCCCACACCTGTCTATTTAAGGTCCCATAGTTGACCAAGAAATGATGGCCAGTCTGACAGAGCTCCAGAGTGGAGATGGGAGAAACTTCCAGATGGACAACCATCTCTACAGTACTCCACCAGTCAGGCCTTTATGGTAGAGTGGCCAAATGAAAGACACTCCTCAATAAAAGGCATCATGACAGCCCGCTTGGAGTTTGCCAAAAGGCACCTAAACATTTTCAGACCATGAGCAACAAGATTCTCTGGTTTGATGAAACCAGGCGTCATGCCAAGCATCACGTCTGGAGGAAACCTGGCGCCATCCCTACGGTGAAGCGTCAATACAGGATTAAGATTGAATCCTACTACACCGGCTCTGACTCTCGTCGAATGTGGCAGGGCTTGAAAACTATTATTACAAAGGGAAACCCAGATGTGATCTGCCCAGTGACACGAGCCTACCAGATCAGCTAAATACATTTTATGATTACTTCGAGGCAAGCAACACTGAATCATGCACGAGAGCACCAGTAGGTTCTGGATGACTGTGTGATAACACTCTTGCTAGCCGATGTGAACCCAACCTTTAAACAGGTCAACATTCACAAAGCCGCTGGGCCAGACGGATTACCAGGACGTGTACTCGTGCGCGGACCAACTGTCAACTGTCTTCACTGACATTTTCAACCTATCCCTGACCGAGTCTGTAATACCTACATGTTTCAAGCAGACCACCATAGTCCCTGTGCCCAAGGAAGCGAAGGTAACCTGCCTAAATGATTACTGCCCCATGGCACTCATGTCAGAAGCCATGACGTGAACTGCCTCCTCACCTCAACCCCCATCTGACCACACCATCCAGCACCCTCACCCCAACCTCCAATCTGACCACACCATCCAGCCCCCTCTCCCCAACCTCCATCTGACCACACCATCTAGCCCCCTCATCTCAACCTCCATCTGACCACACCATCCAGCCCCCTCACCTCAACCCCCATCTGACCACACCATCCAGCCCCCTCACCTCAACCCCCATCTTCAAATCAAATCAAATCAAATTTTATTTGTCACATACACATGGTTAGCAGATGTTAATGCGAGTGTAGCGAAATGCTTGTGCTTCTAGTTCCGACAATGCAGTAATAACAAGTAATCTAACTAACAATTCCAAAACTACTGTCTTGTACACAGTGTAAGGGGATAAAGAATATGTACATAAGGATATATGAATGAGTGATGGTACAGAGCAGCATAGGCAAGATACAGTAGATGGTATCGGGTACAGTATGTACAAATGAGATGAGTATGTAAACAAAGTGGCATAGTATAGTATAAAGTGGCTAGTGATACATGTATTACATAAGGATACCGTCGATGATATAGAGTACAGTATATACGTATGCATATGAGATGAATAATGTAGGGTAAGTAACATTTATATAAGGTAGCATTGTTTAAAGTGGCTAGTGATATATTTACATCATTTCCCATCAATTCCCATTATTAAAGTGGCTGGAGTTGAGTCAGTGTCAGTGTGTTGGCAGCAGCCACTCAGTGTTAGTGGTGGCTGTTTAACAGTCTGATGGCCTTGAGATAGAAGCTGTTTTTCAGTCTCTCGGTCCCAGCTTTGATGCACCTGTACTGACCTCGCCTTCTGGATGATAGCGGGGTGAACAGGCAGTGGCTCGGGTGGTTGATGTCCTTGATGATCTTTATGGCCTTCCTGTGACATCGGGTGGTGTAGGTGTCCTGGAGGGCAGGTAGTTTGCCCCCGGTGATGCGTTGTGCAGACCTCACTACCCTCTGGAGAGCCTTACGGTTGAGGGCGGTGCAGTTGCCATACCAGGCGGTGATACAGCCCGCCAGGATGCTCTCGATTGTGCATCTGTAGAAGTTTGTGAGTGCTTTTGGTGACAAGCCGAATTTCTTGACCACACCATCCAGCCCCCTCACCCCAACCTCCATCTGACCACACCATCCAGCCCCCTCACACAAACCTCCATCTGACCACACCATCCAGCCCCTCACCTCAACCCCCATCTGACCACACCATCCAGCACCCTCACCACAATCTCCATCTGACCACACCATCCAGCTCCTGACTTCTCCTGTATGGCTGGGCCATATAGAATCTCTCTCTCTTTGGGTCAGTTTGGGTCTCTCTCTCTCTCTCTCTCTCTCTCTCTCTCTCTCTCTCTCTCTCTCTCTCTCTCTCTCTCTCTCTCTCTCTCTCTCTCTCTCTCTCTCTCCCTGCTCCCTGCACTATTGCGTTGGTTCTCGGCCATTCCCCAGCACACACACACACATACACACACACACACACACACACACACACACAGTGATGGATGACCATTAAGGCAGCTTATTGGAAATGCTGTGATTTATGGTGCGGCCCTGCCTCAGCCTAATGGCTTCATCGTTTTCCACCGCTGCGTGATGTCACAGCCAAGGTCACCGCGGCAACCCACTGACCAACCGACGACAGCCCTTTGTTGTGGTTTGGTTGCTGATGACCTGAGAGAGAGAGGGAGAGAGGTAGGGAGAGAGATGGAGGGACAGGGGAGGGGAAGATGGTGCTACAGCAGTGAAGGATGCTGAGGGGAGGACGGCTCATAATGATGGCTGGAATGGAGTCAATGGAGTGGAGTCAATGGAGTGGAGTCAATGGAATGGAGTCAATGGAATGGAGTCAATGGAATGGAGTCAACGGAGTGGAGTCAATGGAATGGAGTCAACGGAGTGGAGTCAATGGAATGGAGTCAACGGAGTGGAGTCAATGGAATGGAGTCAACGGAGTGGAGTTAATGGAATGGAGTCAATGGAGTGGAGTCAATGGAGTGGAGTCAATGGAATGGAGACAATGGAATGTAGTCAACGGAGTGGAGTTAATGGAATGGAGTCAATGGAGTGGAGTTAATGGAATGGAGTCAATGGAGTGGAGTCAATGGAATGGAGTCAATGGAATGGAGTCAATGGAGTGGAGTCAATGGAGTGGAGTCAATGGAATGGAGTCAATGGAATGAAGTCAATGGAGTGGAGTCAATGGAATGGAGTCAATGGAATGGAGTCAATGGAGTGGAGTCAATGGAATGGAGTCAATGGAATGGAGTCAATGGAATGGAGTCAATGGAATGGTGGTTGATACTCCAGTCCAGCCTTTATTATGAGCTGTCCTCCCCTCAGCAGCCTCCACTGTGTCAATCAGGTAGAGGGGACAGAGAGGATGGTACCACAGCGTGTCTAGTTTTGTGTGTCTATCAAGTAGAGTAACAGAGAGGATGGTACCACAGCGTGTCTAGTTTTGTGTGTCTCTCAGGTAGAGGGGACAGAGAGGAGAGGATGATACCACAGCATGTCTAGTTTTGTGTGTCTCTCAGGTAGAGGGGACAGAGAGGATGATACCACAGCATGTCTAGTTTTGTGTGTCTATCAGGTAGATGTGACAGAGAGGAGGGTACCACAGCGTGTCTAGTTTTGTGTGTCTATCAGGTAGAGGGGACAGAGAGGAGAGGATGGTACCACAGCATGTCTAGTTTTGTGTGTCTATTAGGTAGAGGGGACAGAGAGGATGGTACCACAGCATGTCTAGTTTTGTGTGTCTATCAGGTAGATGTGACAGAGAGGAGGGTACCACAGCGTGTCTAGTTTTGTGTGTCTATTAGGTAGAGGGACAGAGAGGATAGGATGGTACCACAGCATGTCTAGTTTTGTGTGTCTATCAGGTAGAGGGGACAGAGGGGAGAGGATGGTACCACAGCATGTCTAGTTTTGTGTGTCTATCAGGTAGAGGGGACAGAGAGGAGAGGAGGGTACCACAGCATGTCTAGTTTTGTGTGTCTATCAGGTAGAGGGGACAGAGAGGAGAGGATGGTACCACAGCATGTCTAGTTTTGTGTGTCTATCAGGTAGAGGGGACAGAGAGGAGAGGATGGTACCACAGCATGTCTAGTTTTGTGTGTCTATCAGGTAGAGGGGACAGAGAGGAGAGGATGGTACCACAGCATGTCTAGTTTTGTGTGTCTATCAAGTAGAGTAACAGAGAGGAGAGGATGGTACCAGAGCATGTCTAGTTTTGTGTGTCTATCAGGTAGAGGGGACAGAGAGGAGAGGATGGTACCACAGCATGTCTAGTTTTGTGTGTCTATTAGGTAGAGGGGACAGAGAGGATGGTACCACAGCATGTCTAGTTTTATGTGTCTATCAGGTAGAGGGGACAGAGAGGATGGTACCACAGCATGTCTAGTTTTGTGTGTCTATCAGGTAGAGGGGACAGAGAGGATGGTACCACAGCATGTCTAGTTTTGTGTGTCTATCAGGTAGAGGGGACAGAGAGGAGAGGATGGTACCACAGCATGTCTAGTTTTGTGTGTCTATCAGGTAGAGGGGACAGAGAGGAGAGGATGGTACCACAGCATGTCTAGTTTTGTGTGTCTATCAAGTAGAGTAACAGAGAGGAGAGGATGGTACCAGAGCATGTCTAGATTTGTGTGTCTATCAGGTAGAAGGACAGAGAGGAGAGTATGGTACCACAGCATGTCTAGTTTTGTGTGTCTATCAGTTAGAGGGGACAGAGAGGAGAGGATGGTACCACAGCATGTCTAGTTTTGTGTGTCTATCAGGTAGATGGGACAGAGAGGATGGTACCACAGCATGTCTAGTTTTGTGTGTCTATCAGGTAGAGGGGACAGAGAGGAGAGGATGGTACCACAGCATGTCTAGTTTTGTGTGTCTATCAGGTAGAGGGGACAGAGAGGAGAGGATGGTACCACAGCATGTCTAGTTTTGTGTGTCTATCAGGTAGAGGGGACAGAGAGGAGAGGATGGTACCACAGCATGTCTAGTTTTGTGTGTCTATCAGGTAGAGGGGACAGAGAGGAGAGGATGGTACCACAGCATGTCTAGTTTTGTGTGTCTATCAGGTAGAGGGGACAGAGAGGAGAGGATGGTACCACAGCATGTCTAGTTTTGTGTGTCTATCAGGTAGAGGGGACAGAGAGGAGAGGATGGTACCACAGCATGTCTAGTTTTGTGTGTCTATCAGGTAGAGGGGACAGAGAGGATGGTACCACAGCATGTCTAGTTTTGTGTGTCTATCAGGTAGAGGGGACAGAGAGGAGAGGATGGTACCACAGCATGTCTAGTTTTGTGTGTCTATCAGGTAGAGGGGACAGAGGGGAGAGGATGGTACCACAGCATGTCTAAAAAGGGAGTTTTGTTATTATTTGTGTTTGTTAAAGGTTTTTCTTTCTCTCCTTCTCCTCTTCCCTGGTCGTCAGTTATCACTAATCTGTATGGCGTTCTTTCTCTCCTTCTCCTCTTCCCTGGTCGTCAGGTATCACTAATCTGTCTGGCGTTCTTTCTCTCCTTCCCCTCTTCCCTGGTCGTCAGGTATCACTAATCTGTCTGGCGTTCTTTCTCTCCTTCTCCTCTTCCCTGGTCGTCAGTTATCACTAATCTGTATGGCGTTCTTTCTCTCCTTCCCCTCTTCCCTGGTCGTCAGTTATCACTAATCTGTCTGGCGTTCTTTCTCTCCTTCTTCTCTTCCCTGGTCGTCAGTTATCACTAATCTGTCTGTCGTTCTTTCTCTCCTTCTCCTCTTCCCTGGTCGTCAGTTATCACTAATCTGTCTGTCGTTCTTTCTCTCCTTCTTCTCTTCCCTGGTCGTCAGGTATCACTAATCTGTCTGGCGTTCTTTCTCTCCTTCTCCTCTTCCCTGGTCGTCTGTTATCACTAATCTGTCTGTCGTTCTTTCTCTCCTTCTCCTCTTCCCTGGTAGTCAGTTATCACTAATCTGTCTGGCGTTCTTTCTCTCCTTCTCCTCTTCCCTGGTCGTCAGTTATCACTAATCTGTCTGTCGTTCTTTCTCTCCTTCTCCTCTTTCCTGGTCGTCAGTTATCACTAATACATCTGGAGTTCTTTCTCTCCTTCTCCTCTTCCCTGGTCGTCAGGTATCACTAATCTGTCTGGCGTTCTTTCTCTCCTTCTCCTCTTCCCTGGTCGTCAGGTATCACTAATCTGTCTGGCGTTCTTTCTCTCCTTCTCCTCTTCCCTGGTCGTCAGTTATCACTAATCTATCTGGCGTTCTTTCTCTCCTTCCCCTCTTCCCTGGTCGTCAGTTATCACTAATACATCTGGCGTTCTTTCTCTCCTTCTCCTCTTCCCTGGTCGTCAGTTATCACTAATCTGTCTGGCGTTCTTTCTCTCCTTCCCCTCTTCCCTGGTCGTCAGTTATCACTAATCTGTCTGGCGTTCTTTCTCTCCTTCCCCTCTTCCCTGGTCGTCAGTTATCACTAATACATCTGACGTTCTTTCTCTCCTTCTCCTCTTCCCTGGTGTTCACTAGATTAAAAGCAAGCCTCTCCTCCTCGCGCTCTCTCTCTCTCACTCTGTTTTCTCCATCCCACCCTCTCTCTCTCTCACTCTGTTTTCTCCATCCCACCCTCTCTCTCTCTCACTCTGTTTTCTCCATCCCACCCTCTCTCTCTCTCACTCTGTTTTCTCCATCCCACCCTCTCTCTCTCTCACTCTGTTTTCTCCATCCCACCCTCTCTCTCTCTCTCTGTTTTCTCCATCCCACCCTCTCTCTCTCTCACTCTGTTTTCTCCATCCCACCCTCTCTCTCTCTCACTCTGTTTTCTCCATCCCACCCTCTCTCTCTCTCACTCTGTTTTCTCCATCCCACCCTCTCTCTCTCTCACTCTGTTTTCTCCATCCCACCCTCTCTCTCTCTCACTCTGTTTTCTCCATCCCACCCTCTCTCTCTCTCTCTCTGTTTTCTCCATCCCACCCTCTCTCTCTCTCACTCTGTTTTCTCCATCCCACCCTCTCTCTCTCTCACTCTGTTTTCTCCATCCCACCCTCTCTCTCTCTCACTCTGTTTTCTCCATCCCACCCTCTCTCTCTCTCTCTCTGTTTTCTCCATCCCACCCTCTCTCTCTCTCACTCTGTTTTCTCCATCCCTCCCTCTCTCTCTCTCACTCTGTTTTCTCCATCCCACCCTCTCTCTCTCTCTCTCTGTTTTCTCCATCCCACCCTCTCTCTCTCTCTCTTCCCCTGACGGAGGAGTAAGGTTGTTTTATAGCTTTACCTCAGACGGCTATTCCTCACTTCATCTGCCTC
>NW_023493696.1:442500-472500 GCF_013265735.2 Oncorhynchus mykiss
CTTCTCCCCTCCGTCTCTCCACCTCCTCCTCTCCTATCCCTCCACTAACCCTCTATACTGTACCTCCTCCTCCTCTCCTATCCCTCCACTAACCCTCTATACTGTACCTCTTCTCCTATCCCTCCACTAACCCTCTATACTGTACCTCCTCCTCCTCTCCTATCCCTCCACTAACCCTCCATACTGTACCTCCTCCTCCTCTCCTATCCCTCCACTAACCCTCCATACTGTACCTCCTCCTCCTCTCCTATCCCTCCACTAACCCTCCATACTGTACCTCTTCTCCTATCCCTCCACTAACCCTCCATACTGCACCTCCTCCTCCTCTCCTATCCCTCCACTAACCCTCCATACTGTACCTCCTCCTCCTCTCCTATGCCTCCACTAACCCTCCATACTGTACCTCTTCTCCTATCCCTCCACTAACCCTCCATACTGTACCTCCTCCTCCTCTCCTATCCCTCCACTAACCCTCCATACTGTACCTCCTCCTCCTTTCCTATCCCTCCACTAACCCTCCATACTGTACCTCCTCCTCCTCTGGGTTGTAGATACAATGGTGTTTGTTTTTCACTGGTTGACCTTCTCTTGTGACAACAGGTCACACATCTGGCTGCTGTGATGGCACACTGTGGTTTTTCACCCAGTCGACATTTGAGTTTATCAAAAGTGGGTTTCTTTTCGAGTTCTTTGTGGGTCTGTAAATATTAGGAAAGTATGTGTCACTAACATGGTCACACGTTTGGTTGGAGGTTAAGAAATGTTCCCAGTGGTGCTACTGGGTAGGTCAGTTACCAGTGGTACTACTGGGTAGGTCAGTTACCAGTGGTACTGCTGAGTAGGTCAGTTACCAGTGGTACTACTGGGTTGGTCAGTTACCAGTGGTACTACTGGGTAGGTCAGTTACCAGTGGTACTACTGGGTAGGTCAGTTACCAGTGGTACTACTGGGTAGGTCAGTTACCAGTGGTACTCCTGGGTAGGTCAGTTACCTGTGGTACTACTGGGTAGGTCAGTTACCAGTGGTACTGCTGGGTAGGTCAGTTACCAGTGGTACTACTGGGTAGGTCAGTTACCAGTGGTACTACAGGGTAGGTAAGTTACCAGTGGTACTACTGGGTAGGTCAGTTACCAGTGGTACTACTGGGTAGGTCAGTTACCAGTGGTACTACATGGTAGGTCAGTTACCAGTGGTACTACTGGGTAGGTCAGTTACCAGTGGTACTACAGGGTAGGTAAGTTACCAGTGGTACTACTGGGTAGGTCAGTTACCAGTGGTACTACAGGGTAGGTAAGTTACCAGTGGTACTACTGGGTAGGTCAGTTACCAGTGGAACTACAGGGTAGGTTAGTTACCAGTGGTACTACAGGGTAGGTCAGTTACCAGTGGTACTACAGGGTAGACCAGTTACCAGTGGAGTGATACTACTGGGTAGGTCAGTTATCAGTGGTACTACTGGGTAGGTCAGTTACCAGTGGTACTACAGGGTAGGTCAGTTACCAGTGGTACTACTGGGTAGGTCAGTTACCAGTGGTACTACAGGGTAGGTCAGTTACCAGTGGAACTACAGGGTAGGTCAGTTACCAGTGGTACTACTGGGTAGGTCAGTACTACAGGGTAGGTCATTAACCAGTGGTACTACTGGGTAGGTCAGTTACCAGTGGTACTACTGGGTAGGTCAGTACTACAAGGTAGGTCATTTACCAGTGGTACCACAGGGTAGGTCAGTTACCAGTGGTACTACAGGGTAGGTCAGTTACCAGTGGTACTACAGGGTAGGTCAGTTACCAGTGGTACTACAGGGTAGGTCAGTTACCAGTGGTACTGCTGGGTAGGTCAGTTACCAGTGGTACTACAGGGTAGGTCAGTACTACAGGGTAGGTCATTAACCAGTGATACTACTGGGTAGGTCAGTTACCAGTGGAACTACAGGGTAGGTCAGTTACCAGTGGTACTACAAGGTAGGTCAGTTAGCAGTATTACTACTGGGTAGGTCAGTTACCAGTGGAACTACAAGGTAGGTCAGTTACCAGTGGAAATACAGGGTAGGTCAGTTACCAGTGGTACTACAGGGTAGGTCAGTTACCAGTGATTCTACTGGGTAGGTCATTTACCAGTGATTCTACTGGGTAGGTCAGTTACCAGTGGTACTACTGGGTAGGTCAGTACAACAAGGTAGGTAATTTACCAGTGGTACTACAGGGTAGGTCAGTTACCAGTGTTACTACAAGGTAGGTCAGTTACCAGTGGTAATACAGGGTAGGTCAGTTACCAGTGATTCTACTGGGTAGGTCAGTTACCAGTAGTACTACTGGGTAGGTCAGTTATCAGTGGTACTACAGGGTAGGTCAGTTACCAGTGGTACTACTGGGTAGGTCAGTTACCAGTGGTACTACAGGGTAGGTCATTTACCAGTGGTACTACTGGGTAGGTCAGTTACCAGTGGTACTACTGGGTAGATCAGTTACCAGTGGAGTAGTACTACAGGGTAGGTCAGTTACCAGTGGTACTACTGGGTAGGTCAGTTACCAGTGGTACTACAGGGTAGGTCAGTTACCAGTGGTACTACTGGCTAGGTCAGTTACCAGTGGTACTAATGGGTAGGTCAGTTACCAGTGGTACTACTGGGTAGGTCAGTTACCAGTGGTACTACTGGGTAGATCAGTTACCAGTGGAGTAGTACTACAGGGTAGGTCAGTTACCAGTGGTACTACTGGGTAGGTCAGTTACCAGTGGTACTGCTGGGTAGGTCAGTTACCAGTGGTACTACTGGGTAGGTCAGTTTCCAGTGGTACTGCTGAGTAGGTCAGTTACCAGTGTTACTACAAGGTAGGTCAGTTACCAGTTGTAATACAGGGTAGGTCAGTTACCAGTGATTCTACTGGGTAGGTCAGTTACCAGTAGTACTACTGGGTAGGTCAGTTACCAGTGGTACTACAGGGTAGGTCAGTTACCAGTGGTACTACTGGGTAGGTCAGTTACCAGTGGTACTACAGGGTAGGTCATTAACCAGTGGTACTACTGGGTAGGTCAGTTACCAGTGGTACTACTGGGTAGATCAGTTACCAGTGGAGTAGTACTACAGGGTAGGTCAGTTACCAGTGGTACTACTGGGTAGGTCAGTTACCAGTGGTACTACTGGGTAGGTCAGTTACCAGTGGTACTGCTGAGTAGGTCAGTTACCAGTGGTACTACAGGGTAGGTCAGTTACCAGTGGTACTACAGGGTAGGTCAGTTACCAGTATTACTACTGGTTAGATCAGTTACCAGTGGTACTAGAGGGGAGGTCAGTTACCTGTGGTACTACAGGGTAGGTCAGTTACCAGTGGTACTACAGAGTAGGTCATTTACCAGTGGAACTACAGGGTTGGTCAGTTACCAGTGGAACTACAGGGTTGGTCAGTTACCAGTGGTACTACAGGGTAGGTCAGTTACCAGTGGAACTACAGGGTTGGTCAGTTACCAGTGGTACTACAGAGTAGGTCAGTTACCTGTGGTTCTACTGGGTAGGTCAGTTACCAGTGGTACTACTGGGTAGATCAGTTACCAGTGGTACTACAGGGTAGGTCAGTTACTAGCGGTACTACTGGGTAGGTCAGTTACCAGTGGTACTACAGGGTAGGTCAGTTGCCAGTGGTACTACAGGGTAGGTCAGTTACCAGTGGTACTACTGGGTAGGTCAGTTACCAGTGGTACTACAGGGTAGGTCAGTTACTAGCGGTACTACTGGGTAGGTCAGTTACCAGTGGTACTACAGTGTAGGTCAGTTGCCAGTGGTACTACTGGGTAGGTCAGTTACCAGTGGTACTACTGGGTAGGTCAGTTACCAGTGGAGTAGTACTACAGGGTAGGTCATTTACCAGTGGTACTACTGGGTAGGTCAGTTACCAGTGGTACTACTGGGTAGGTCAGTTACCAGTTGTACTACAGGGTAGGTCAGTTACCAGTGGTACTACAGGGTAGGTCAGTTACCAGTGGTACTACAGGGTAGGTCAGTTACCAGTGGTACTACTGGGTAGGTCAGTTACCAGTGGTACTACAGGGTAGGTCAGTTACCAGTGGTACTACAGGGTAGGTCAGTTACCCGTGGTACTAATGGGTAGGTCAGGTACCAGTGGTACTACAGGGTAGGTCAGTTATCAGTGGTGCTACTGGGTAGGTTGGTTACAATGTGATGCTACTGGGTAGGTCAGTTACCAGTTGTACTACAGGGTAGGTCGGTTACAATGTGATGCTACTGGGTAGGTCAGTTACCAGTGGTACTACTGGGTAGGTCAGTTACCATTGGTACTGCTGGGTAGGTCAGTTACCAGTGGTACTACTGGGTAGGTCAGTTACCATTGGTACTACTGGTTAGGTCAGTTACCATTGGTACTACTGGGTAGGTCAGTTACCAGTGGTACTACTGGGTAGGTCAGTTACCAGTGGTACTACTGGGTAGGTCAGTTACCAGTGGTACTACTGGGTAGATCAGTTACCAGTGGTACTACAGGGTAGGTCAGTTACCAGTGGTACAACTGGGTAGGTCAGTTACCAGTGGTACTACTGGGTATGTCAGTTACCAGTGGTACTACTGGGTAGGTCAGTTACCATATTTACTACTGTGTAGGTCAGTTCAATGTGCCTTCATGTGTGTATTCCCCCATCTCCCCCAAAACGAAGCATGCACCTCTTCCTCCATTTGTTGACACATCAATCACTCTGTCACGTTAATTTATGTGCCACTTCTTGTGTTAATGTATTTTTGGGTAGGTCAGGTACCAGTGGTACTACAGGGTAGGTCAGTTATCAGTGGTGCTACTGGGTAGGTTGGTTACAATGTGATGCTACTGGGTAGGTCAGTTACCAGTTGTACTACAGGGTAGGTCGGTTACAATGTGATGCTACTGGGTAGGTCAGTTACCAGTGGTACTACTGGGTAGGTCAGTTACCATTGGTACTGCTGGGTAGGTCAGTTACCAGTGGTACTACTGGGTAGGTCAGTTACCATTGGTACTACTGGTTAGGTCAGTTACCATTGGTACTACTGGGTAGGTCAGTTACCAGTTGTAATACAGGGTAGGTCAGTTACCAGTGATTCTACTGGGTAGGTCAGTTACCAGTAGTACTACTGGGTAGGTCAGTTACCAGTGGTACTACAGGGTAGGTCAGTTACCAGTGGTACTACTGGGTAGGTCAGTTACCAGTGGTACTACAGGGTAGGTCATTAACCAGTGGTACTACTGGGTAGGTCAGTTACCAGTGGTACTACTGGGTAGATCAGTTACCAGTGGAGTAGTACTACAGGGTAGGTCAGTTACCAGTGGTACTACTGGGTAGGTCAGTTACCAGTGGTACTACTGGGTAGGTCAGTTACCAGTGGTACTGCTGAGTAGGTCAGTTACCAGTGGTACTACAGGGTAGGTCAGTTACCAGTGGTACTACAGGGTAGGTCAGTTACCAGTATTACTACTGGTTAGATCAGTTACCAGTGGTACTAGAGGGGAGGTCAGTTACCTGTGGTACTACAGGGTAGGTCAGTTACCAGTGGTACTACAGAGTAGGTCAGTTACCAGTGGAACTACAGGGTTGGTCAGTTACCAGTGGAACTACAGGGTTGGTCAGTTACCAGTGGTACTACAGGGTAGGTCAGTTACCAGTGGAACTACAGGGTTGGTCAGTTACCAGTGGTACTACAGAGTAGGTCAGTTACCTGTGGTTCTACTGGGTAGGTCAGTTACCAGTGGTACTACTGGGTAGATCAGTTACCAGTGGTACTACAGGGTAGGTCAGTTACTAGCGGTACTACTGGGTAGGTCAGTTACCAGTGGTACTACAGGGTAGGTCAGTTGCCAGTGGTACTACAGGGTAGGTCAGTTACCAGTGGTACTACTGGGTAGGTCAGTTACCAGTGGTACTACAGGGTAGGTCAGTTACTAGCGGTACTACTGGGTAGGTCAGTTACCAGTGGTACTACAGTGTAGGTCAGTTGCCAGTGGTACTACAGGGTAGGTCAGTTACCAGTGGTACTACTGGGTAGGTCAGTTACCAGTGGAGTAGTACTACAGGGTAGGTCATTTACCAGTGGTACTACTGGGTAGGTCAGTTACCAGTGGTACTACTGGGTAGGTCAGTTACCAGTTGTACTACAGGGTAGGTCAGTTACCAGTGGTACTACAGGGTAGGTCAGTTACCAGTGGTACTACAGGGTAGGTCAGTTACCAGTGGTACTACTGGGTAGGTCAGTTACCAGTGGTACTACAGGGTAGGTCAGTTACCAGTGGTACTACAGGGTAGGTCAGTTACCCGTGGTACTAATGGGTAGGTCAGGTACCAGTGGTACTACAGGGTAGGTCAGTTATCAGTGGTGCTACTGGGTAGGTTGGTTACAATGTGATGCTACTGGGTAGGTCAGTTACCAGTTGTACTACAGGGTAGGTCGGTTACAATGTGATGCTACTGGGTAGGTCAGTTACCAGTGGTACTACTGGGTAGGTCAGTTACCATTGGTACTGCTGGGTAGGTCAGTTACCAGTGGTACTACTGGGTAGGTCAGTTACCATTGGTACTACTGGTTAGGTCAGTTACCATTGGTACTACTGGGTAGGTCAGTTACCAGTGGTACTACTGGGTAGGTCAGTTACCAGTGGTACTACTGGGTAGGTCAGTTACCAGTGGTACTACTGGGTAGATCAGTTACCAGTGGTACTACAGGGTAGGTCAGTTACCAGTGGTACAACTGGGTAGGTCAGTTACCAGTGGTACTACTGGGTATGTCAGTTACCAGTGGTACTACTGGGTAGGTCAGTTACCATATTTACTACTGTGTAGGTCAGTTCAATGTGCCTTCATGTGTGTATTCCCCCATCTCCCCCAAAACGAAGCATGCACCTCTTCCTCCATTTGTTGACACATCAATCACTCTGTCACGTTAATTTATGTGCCACTTCTTGTGTTAATGTATTTTTTTTTCTGGGGAGGAATAATAAAGTTGCACAGCTCGGCTCTTTAGGGGAGGAATATCCCTGTTGCACAGCTCTTCTCTTGGGCAAGCACACTCCTGTTTGTGGCTTACCCATTAGCCGTTGCATTTAACTCTTTGTAGGACATGTAACATGCAGATAGGTAGGACATGTAACATGTAGATAGGTAGGACATGTAACATGTAGATAGGTAGGACATGTAACATGTAGATAGGTAGGACATGTAACATGTAGATAGGTAGGACATGTAACATGTAGATAGGTAGGACATATAACATGTAGATAGGTAGGACATGTAACATGTAGATAGGTAGGACATGTAACATGTAGATAGGTAGGACATGTAACATGTAGATAGGTAGGACATGTAACATGTAGATAGGTAGGACATGTAACATGTAGATAGGTAGGATATGTAACATGTAGATAGGTAGCACATTTAACATGTAGATAGGTAGGACATGTAACATGTAGATAGGTAGGACATGTACCATGTAGATAGGTAGGACATGTACCATGTAGATAGGTAGGACATGTACCATGTAGATAGGTAGGACATGTAACATGTAGATAGGTAGCACATTTAACATGTAGATAGGTAGGACATGTACCATGTAGATAGGTAGGACATGTACCATGTAGATAGGTAGGACATGTACCATGTAGATAGGTAGGACATGTAACATGTAGATAGGTAGCACATTTAACATGTAGATAGGTAGGACATGTACCATGTAGATAGGTAGGACATGAAACAGAGGAGAGATGAATCATCAGTTTGCACTGTGCAGCATCAGCACTCTGATTGTTGTTTTTAGCAAAATGCTTGTGCTTCTAGTTTTGACCATGCAGTAATATCTTACAAGTAATCTAACCTAACAATTTCACAACTACCTTATACACACACGTGTAAAGGAATGAATAAGAATATGTACATAAAATATATGAATGAGTGATGGCCGAACGGCATAGGCAAGATGCAGTAGATGGTATAGAGTACAGTATATACATATGAGATGAGTAATGTAGGGTATGTAAACATTATATAAAGTGCCATTGTTTAAAGTGGCTAGTGATACATTTATTACATACAATGTTCCATTGTGTGTGTGTGTGTGTGTGTGTGTGTGTGTGTGTGTGTGTGTGTGTGTGTGTGTGTGTGTGTGTGTGCACAGGATCAGGCACGTAGCAGGGGGAAAGGTCGTAGCAGGTCATGAGAGGGTGAGGTTAGAGTTTGGTCACTTCAGATGCCAAACTATTCTTGTCTGTCACCCAGGTGACCCACAGGACCTCTCTCGCCCTTTGTGTGTGTGTGTATGTGTGTGTGTGTGTGTGTGTGTGTGTGTGTGTGTGCGCGTGTGTGTGTGTGTGTGTGTGTGTGTGCGTGTGTGCGTGTGTGTGTGTGCGTGTGCCTGTGTGTGTGTGTGTGTGTGTGTGTGTGTGTGTGTGTGTGTGTGTGTGTGTGTGTGTGGATTGGAACATGTGGTTCCCATGTGTTTGACATGTTTCATACCATTCCAGCCATTACAATGATCCTCCTATAGTTCCTCACACCAGCCTCCGCTGACATGTGATTGTGATTGTGCGCAGACCCTGGATCAAGGATCCTACTGAGAGCCTTGGAATCCGTAGTACTAGTAGGTCTCCTGTAGGGAACTGTATAGGGATATGATAAATTGGCAGAGCATGGCATTTGCAATGCCAGGATTGTGGGTTTGATTCCCGGGACCACCTGTATGCACGCAGGACTGGAAAAGTGTCTTTGGATAAATGCTTCTGCTAAACGACAAAACATAGATGAACATGAGTAATTTACTGCATAGTGAATACTGTCATTTCTCCTGGTAAACAAAGGTGGCCATTTTGACTCACAACACTCCCATGTTAAAGCAATGAAGCATGTTTCCATGACAATCAACATGCTAACCTCCGGGGGAGTTTAGCCAGAGAGGGCCCGAAGCAGATCTCCACACCCAGCTCTGGGGGCTTTCAGCCTGGCTACACGATTCAATTACCGCCCTCTGCTCTGACAGAGGAATTAAGTTACACGGAACGTAATGCACCTCAACAGACCGGAAAATACTGTGTCCAGAAAACACTAGTAAAACTGCTAAAGGACTACTGTACCTTAAAGTCTGCTCACATGGAGGATATGAAAATAACACCACAAACCATAACAGGACCAGACAAAACTAGGAAGGCCTATGAATAGTAAGGTGTCTCAAAGAGGACATTTCCTCCCCAATATTATTTTTTTTTTCCCCAAGTATGCAACCCGGCAACCATATTGATTTTGGGTCCCAGTGTCCGGAGGATGGCGCCGTGAAAATGAGGTCTGGACACAAGCTTTATGTCCTGCCATGACAAAACAGGAAACAGGAAACACGAGCCGAGTGTTCAAAAAGGTTTTATTGTAAATGCTCTCTCTCTCTCTCTTCTCTCTCTCTCTCTCTCTCTCTCTCTCTCTTTCTCTCTCTCTCTCTCTCTCTCTGTCTCTCTCTCTCTCTCTCTCTCTCTCTCTCTCTCTCTCTCTCTCTCTCTCTCTCTCGATGCACTGTAAGTGTCTGTTTTCTGCCCCCAAGCAGGAATGAAATGGTCAGAGCATCACCGAATGGGGAGGGAGACTGTAAACGGGTGTTTAGGGATTCCACTGAGGGACAGGCCAGACTTCCATTAGTATCGTAGTATCTTCCATGATCCTATTCAGATGGAGATGTCTCAACCGCTCAAGTCCTGAGTGATTCAGGATCGTATATTTTAAAAGCCAGTTTCATTTCACCTTTATTTAGCCAAGCACGTCTTTAGACGGGTGGATCGCTTTTTCCCCGCTGGCGGCAAGAGACGAACGAGACGAGAGGAAGGGTAAAATATTTAACGTCATACAAGGTACAGCGATGTTAGAGGGACTGTAGGCCAAGGATGTGAGAGGTGTTGGAGTGACAGGTGTTAGCAGATCAAGGGGAAAAGCTACCTCATATCTCAGAGCAGGGGACATCACTGACTGAACACTACTAGTGAGCATCACTGACTGAACACTACTAGTGAGCATCACTGGAAACCATTTTACATTGGCTACATGGGCAGTGTGTGTGGTGTCTACTGTACTTTTCTGGGGGAGTGTACACTATACACTGTACCCTTCTGGGAAGTGTACTACAGTGTACTGTCCTGTATGTTTGAATCTGCCCCCATCCTGCTCCCTCCTGTCCTCTGTCTCAGGCAGCATCACCTCCCTGTGTTCTGTAAAACGCCGGTCTGTACACAGACAGTCACTCTGAATAATAGGCAAGCTCACTGTAAATGTCAGCTCCTTAAATCACTACCGCGGCCAAGCACTGAAACACACACACACACACACACACACGCATGAAAGCAGACACACACACACACTCACACACACACACACACACACACACACACACACACACACACACACACACACACACACACACACACACACACACGCACACACACACACACACACACACACACTCACACACAGACACACACACACACACACATATATACACACACATGCATGAAAGCAGACACACACACACACACAGACACACACACACACACACACACACACACACACATAGACACACACACATGAAACCAGACACACACACTCACATAGACACACACACGGCGGCCCGTAGAGGGAACGTTTCATCACAGCTTAAACTACAGCTGCACATTTATTATGTATATGTTGGTAAACCACTGGGGAGAGCCTGCATTTCTTCTGCTAGTAAAAAAGAGGGACTGAGACAGGGAGATAGGAATGGAGAGAGAGAGAGAGAGAGAGAGAGAGAGAGAGAGAGAGAGAGAGAGAGAGAGAGAGAGAGAGAGAGAGAGACAGAGACAGAGAGAGAGAGAGAGAGAGACAGAGAGAGAGAGAGAGAGAGAGAGAGAGAGAGAGAGAGAGAGACAGAGAGAGAGAGAGAGAGAGAGAGAGAGAATTAACAAAAAAACAGAGAAAACTAGAATGCTATTTGGCCCTAAACAGAGAGTACACAGCGGCAGAATACCTGACCACTGTGACTGACCCAAAATTAAGGAAAGCTTTGACTATGTACAGACTCAGTGAGCATAGCCTTGCTATTGAGAAAGGCCGCCGTAGGCAGACATGGCTCTCAAGAGAAGACAGGCTATGTGCTCACTGCCCACAAAATGAGGTGGAAACTGAGCTGCACTTCCTAACCTCCTGCCCAATGTATGACCATATTAGAGATACATATTTCCCTCAGATTACACAGATCCACAAAGAATTCGAAAACAAATCCAAATTTGAAAAACTCCCATATCTACTGGGTGAAATTCCACAGTGTGCCATCACAGCAGCAAGATTTGTGACCTGTTGCCACGAGAAAAGGGCAACCAGTGAAGAACACACACCATTGTAAATACAACCCATATTTATGCTTATTTATTTTATCTTGTGTCCTTTAACCATTTGTATATTGTTAAAACACTGTATATATATATATATATATAATATGACATTTGTAATGTCTTTACTGTTTTGAAACCTCTGTATGTGTAATGTCTACTGTTAATTTTTGTTGTTTTTCACTTTATATATTCACTTTGTATGTTGTCTACCTCACTTGCTTTGGCAATGTTAACACATGTTTCCCATGCCAATAAAGCCCTTGAATTGAATTGAATTGAATTGAGAGAGAGAGAGAGAGAGAGAGAGAGAGAGAGAGACAACGCAGGTCTCAGAGATGAAGACAGACCAGGAGGGTGTTTTAGACAGAGATGAAGACAGACCAGGAGGGTGTTTTAGACAAGAGATGAAGACAGACCAGGAGGGTGTTTTAGACAGAGATGAAGACAGGCCAGGAGGGTGTTTTAGACAGAGATGAAGACAGACCAGGAGGGTGTTTTAGACAGAGATGAAGACAGACCAGGAGGGTGTTTTAGACAGAGATGAAGACAGACCAGGAGGGTGTTTTAGACAGAGATGAAGACAGACCAGGAGGGTGTTTTAGACAAGAGATGAAGACAGACCAGGAGGGTGTTTTAGACAGAGATGAAGACAGGCCAGGAGGGTGTTTTAGACAGAGATGAAGACAGACCAGGAGGGTGTTTTAGACAGAGATGAAGACAGACCAGGAGGGTGTTTTAGACAGAGATGAAGACAGACCAGGAGGGTGTTTTAGACAGAGATGAAGACAGGCCAGGAGGGTGTTTTAGACAGAGATGAAGACAGACCAGGAGGGTGTTATAGACAGACCAGGAGGGTGTTTTAGACAGAGATGAAGACAGACCAGGAGGGTGTTATAGACAGACCAGGAGGGTGTTATAGACAGAGATGAATACAGACCAGGAGGGTGTTATAGACAGACCAGGAGGGTGTTATAGACAGAGATGAATACAGACCAGGAGGGTGTTATAGACAGAGATGAAGACAGACCAGGAGGGTGTTATAGACAGACCAGGAGGGTGTTATAGACAGAGATGAATACAGACCAGGAGGGTGTTATAGACAGACCAGGAGGGTGTTATAGACAGAGATGAATACAGACCAGGAGGGTGTTATAGACAGACCAGGAGGGTGTTATATAAAGAGATGAATACAGACCAGGAGGGTGTTAAAGACAGAGATGAATACAGACCAGGAGGGTGTTTTAGACAGACCAGGAAGGTGTTATAGACAGACCAGGAGGGTGTTGAATACAGACCAGGAGGGTGTTATAGACAGAGATGAATGCAGACCAGGAGGGTGTTATAGACGGAGATTAATACAGACCAGGAGAGTGTTATAGACAGACCAGGAGGGTGTTATAGACAGAGATGAATAAAGACCAGGAGGGTGTTATAGACAGAGATGAATACAGACCAGGAGGGTGTTATAGACAGACCAGGAGGGTGTTGAATAAAGACCAGGAGGGTGTTATAGACAGACCAGGAGGGTGTTATAGACAGAGATGAATACAGACCAGGAGGGTGTTATAGACAGAGATGAATACAGACCAGGAGAGTGTTGAATACAGACCAGGAGGGTGTTGAATACAGACCAGGAGGGTGTTATAGACAGAGATGAACACAGACCAGGAGGGTGTTATAGACAGAGATGAATAAAGACCAGGAGGGTGTTATAGACAGAGATGAATACAGACCAGGAGAGTGTTATAGACAGAGATGAATACAGACCAGGAGGGTGTTTTAGACAGAGATGAATAAAGACCAGGAGGGTGTTATAGACAGAGATGAATACAGACCAGGAGGGTGTTATAGACAGAGATGAATAAAGACCAGGAGGGTGTTATAGACAGAGATGAATAAAGACCAGGAGGGTGTTATAGACAGAGATGAATACAGACCAGGAGGGTGTTATAGACAGAGATGAAGACAGACCAGGAGGGTGTTATAGACAGACCAGGAGGGTGTTATAGACAGAGATGAATAAAGACCAGGAGGGTGTTATAGACAGAGATGAATACAGACCAGGAGAGTGTTATAGACAGAGATGAATACAGACCAGGAGGGTGTTTTAGACAGAGATGAATAAAGACCAGGAGGGTGTTATAGACAGAGATGAATACAGACCAGGAGGGTGTTATAGACAGAGATGAATAAAGACCAGGAGGGTGTTATAGACAGAGATGAATAAAGACCAGGAGGGTGTTATAGACAGAGATGAATACAGACCAGGAGGGTGTTATAGACAGAGATGAAGACAGACCAGGAGGGTGTTATAGACAGACCAGGAGGGTGTTATAGACAGAGATGAATAAAGACCAGGAGGGTGTTATAGACAGAGATGAATACAGACCAGGAGAGTGTTATAGACAGAGATTAATACAGACCAGGAGGGTGACGTCCAGCTTGGTCACCAGAAGCACACATCTATTTCAGACATTTGAGAAGGTCAAGAGGACATCAATATGTGCTGCCCTCGGCGGTCACCAATTCTTTATTTTTTTTAAACTTTTTTTTAAAGTGGCACACTGCTAAACTCATGATGTTCAGAGCCAGAGTGCGATGCTTAGACCACTGCACCATGGCAGATCACAATTTTCTAACAAGCAGCGAGAGTGCGTAATTATACTAAATTGAAAGAGCAAAAAATGATTGTAATAAACATATATATATATATTTATGTTTTATGCTTTCCCCAAACTATAGCTAAAACAATTTCCCCTAATCATAGCCCTAATCTTTCCCCAAACCATAGCCCTAATCTTTCCCCAAACCATAGCCCTAATCTTTCCCCAAACCATAGCCCTAATGCTTTCCCCAAACCATAGCCCTAATGCTTTCCCCAAACCATAGCCCTAATCTTTCCCCAAACCATAGCCCTAATGCTTTCCCCAAACCATAGCCCTAATCTTTCCCCAAACCATAGCCCTAATGCTTTCCCCAAACCATAGCCCTAATCTTTCCCCAAACCATAGCCCTAATGCTTTCCCCAAACCATAGCCCTAATCTTTCCCCAAACCATAGCCCTAATGCTTTCCCCAAACCATAGCCCTAATCTTTCCCCAAACCATAGCCCTAATCTTTCCCCAAACCATAGCCCTAATCTTTCCCCAAACCATAGCCCTAATGCTTTCCCCAAACCATAGCCCTAATGCTTTCCCCAAACCATAGCCCTAATCTTTCCCCAAACCATAGCCCTAATGCTTTCCCCAAACCATAGCCCTAATCTTTCCCCAAACCATAGCCCTAATCTTTCCCCAAACCATAGCCTTAATCTTTCCCCAAACCATAGCCCTAATGCTTTCCCCAAACCATAGCCCTAATGCTTTCCCCAAACCATAGCCCTAATCTTTCCCCAAACCATAGCCCTAATCTTTCCCCAAACCATAGCCCTAATGCTTTCCCCAAACCATAGCCCTAATGCTTTCCCCAAACCATAGCCCTAATGCTTTCCCCAAACCATAGCCCTAATCTTTCCCCAAACCATAGCCCTAATCTTTCCCCAAACCATAGCCCTAATCTTTCCCCAAACCATAGCCCTAATCTTTCCCCAAACCATAGCCCTAATGCTTTCCCCAAACCATAGCCCTAATCTTTCCCCAAACCATAGCCCTAATCTTTCCCCAAACCATAGCCCTAATCTTTCCCCAAACCATAGCCCTAATGCTTTCCCCAAACCATAGCCCTAATGCTTTCCCCAAACCATAGCCCTAATCTTTCCCCAAACCATAGCCCTAATGCTTTCCCCAAACCATAGCCCTAATGCTTTCCCCAAACCATAGCCCTAATCTTTCCCCAAACCATAGCCTTAATCTTTCCCCAAACCATAGCCCTAATGCTTTCCCCAAACCATAGCCCTAATGCTTTCCCCAAACCATAGCCCTAATCTTTCCCCAAACCATAGCCCTAATCTTTCCCCAAACCATAGCTCTAATGCTGTCTCCCGACTGTCTATCTGTCTGTCTCCTGACTGTCTGTCTGTCTGTCTCCTGACTGTCTATCTGTCTGTCTCCTGACTGTCTATCTGTCTGTCTCCTGACTGTCTATCTGTCTGTCTGATGGTGAATTCCTCTGTCAGAAAGAGTGTCTGTCCACAATAACAACAGGCCCAGGGGCCAAAGGACTCCTCCTCCACCACAGATCAGTCAAAATAATCAAATGAGGAGTTTCATCCTGCCCTTTTGACTGTCCCCTATGATTTATACACCTGCCATTTTGACTGTCCCCTATGATTTATACACCTGCCATTTTGACTGTCCCCTATGATTTATACACCTGCCCTTTAGACTGTCCCCTATGATTTATACACCTGCCCTTTTGACTGTCCCCTATGATTTATACACCTGCCCTTTAGACTGTCCCCTATGATTCATACACCTGCCATTTTGACTGTCCCCTATGATTTATACACCTGCCATTTTGACTGTCCCCTATGATTTATACACCTGCCATTTTGACTGTCCCCTATGATTTATACACCTGCCATTTTGACTGTCCCCTCTGATTTATACACCTGCCCTTTTGACTGTCCCCTATGATTTATACACCTGCCATTTTGACTGTCCCCTCTGATTTATACACCTGCCCTTTTGACTGTACCCTCTGATTTATACACCTGCCCTTTTGACTGTCCCCTATGATTTATACACCTGCCCCTTTGACTGTCCCCTCTGATTTATACACCTGCTGGAATCCGATATAGAACAGCATTTGATGGAGCTCCATGGCGCCTTTAGGGCTCCCTACTGTCTAAACAGTGCACTACATATTTTACCATAGTAAAGGTAATGTCCAAAATGGTAACCTATTCCCTATGTGGTGGAAAGGGTTCACTACATAGGGAATAGGTTATCATTTGGGACATACCCTTACTATCGTAAAATATGTCTTATTCCTGTCTGTTTTACTGAACTTATTTTGTATGTTAGGGTGTAGGGTGCAGGGTGTAGGGTGCAGGGTGTAGGGTGTAGGGTGTAGGGTGTAGGGTGCAGGGTGTAGGGTGCAGGGTGTAGGGTGTAGGGTGTAAGGTGCAGGGTGTAGGGTGTAGGGTGTAGGGTGTAGGGTGCACAGTGTAGGGTGTAGTGTGCAGGGTGTAGGGTGTAGGGTGTAGCGTGATAAATAAACATCCAGGGTCTTATTCTGGTGACATGATCATCGATGCTTGGCTGCCGTTTGACAAAATATTATAATGATATATGCTAGTCTACCTGCACTGTATCTGCCAGCTGTTGGCTACAGCACACATTTCCAGACCAGTCTAGGCACATTTGCTAATTAAAGCAACAGTTTTTGTGACAGGACTATCAGTAGAGGTGAAAATGCCATGGAAACACACGATTTCTATTCGTGACATACAAAATGGAAGAACACAAATACATGTTATGTGTACTCTGTCATCGAACACTACGTTTTATCCTCAACCAGTCTGTTGGTTGAGATCAATCCACTGGTAGGAAAATGTACATATTCTATTATTAATTTTTTTGTGTGAATTTTTTTATGAAAATCTATTGTCAATTTTACGGATACCCAGCTACAGGCACAGACATAGACAGATGGGCAGAGAAACGGGCACACACACACACATACACACAAAGTACCCCCCCCCCACACACACACACACACACACATGACCACACCTGACACACACACAAAGTACCCCCCCCCCCCCCCACACACACACACACACACACACACACACACACACAGGCTGGTCTGTTTTCCCTCTGGTGCTCTGGGGAGCATCAGCTGCCTGCCTGAGCTGCCTGCTGCCTGGGACAGGGATAGTGTTCTGCAGGGTTGTCCAGCAGCTGGTAGGCCTGGCTGGGATAGAGCTCCATGAGGTGATCAGGAGGCTGGTAAGCCTGGCTGGGATAGAGTTCTGCAGGGTTGTCCAGAGGCTGGTAGGCCTGGCTGGGATAGAGCTCCATGGGGTGATCTGGAGGCTGGTAGGCCTGGCTGGGATAGAGTTCTGCAGGGTTGTCCAGCAGCTGGTAGGCCTGGCTGGGATAGAGCTCCATGGGGTGATCTGGAGGCTGGTAGGCCTGGCTGGGATAGAGCTCCATGGGGTGATCTGGAGGCTGGTAGGCCTGGCTGGGCTGTAGCTCATCGCTCTGCTCACAGTGTTAGAGCAGAGCTCTCTTCACCATCAATACAACATACAGACAACCAGCTCCCTCCCTCCCTCCACCCTCCTCCTCTTCACCATCAACACAACATACAGACAACCAGCTCCCTCCCTCCCTCCACCCTCCTACTCTTCACCATCAATACAACATACAGACAACCAGCTCCCTCCCTCCCTCCACCCTCCTACTCTTCACCATCAATACAACATACAGACAACCAGCTCCCTCCCTCCCTCCACCCTCCTCCTCTTCACCATCAATACAACAGACAGACTACCAGCTCCCTCCCTCCCTCCACCCTCCTCCTCTTCACCATCAATACAACAGACAGACTACCAGCTCCCTCCCTCCACCCTCCTCCTCTTCACCATCAATACAACATACAGACAACCAGCTCCCTCCCTCCCTCCCTCCACCCTCCTCCTCTTCACCATCAATACAACATACAGACAACCAGCTCCCTCCCTCCCTCCCTCCACCCTCCTCCTCTTCACCATCAATACAACAGACAGACTACCAGCTCCCTCCCTCCCTCCACCCTCCTCCTCTTCACCATCAATACAACATACAGACAACCAGCTCCCTCCCTCCCTCCCTCCACCCTCCTCCTCTTCACCATCAATACAACATACAGACAACCAGCTCCCTCCCTCCCTCCCTCCACCCTCCTCCTCTTCACCATCAATACAACATACAGACTACCAGCTCCCTCCCTCCCTCCCTCCATCCTCCTCCTCTTCACCATCAATACAACAGACAGACTACCAGCTCCCTCCCTCCCTCCCTCCACCCTCCTACTCTTCCGAGCCATTCTTAATTGAGACATATCCATATCGACCGCGGCAATCTACAAGTCGTTCATTGAATATGAAAAATAGAGTTTGGAGGGAGCAGAGAAATCAATGGTATGGATCAACATGTGCAGCCGGCCGAGCCTTTCAGGGCCCAGGCAGTGTGTGTGTGTGTGTGTGTGTGTGTGTGTGTGTGTGTGTGTGTGTGTGTGTGTGTGTGTCTCCTCCAGGTTTATTGGACATCTGAATGAGTAATGGCATCGTCACAGACGGGGCAATTACCACCAACGCTCATTTATTAAAGGAGGGAGTGAGGGGGGGGGGGGGGGACAGACTGAAGCCCTGCAGCAGACAGACGGACAGACTCTCTCTCTCTTTCTCTCTCTCTCTCTCTCTCTCTCTCTCTCTCTCTCTCTCTCTCGTTCCCTATGTACCTCCTCACTCTCCATTTATCTCTCTCTCTCTTTCCCTATATACCTCCTCACTCTCCATTTATCTCTCTCTCTCTCTCTCTCTCTCTCTCTCTCTCTCTTTCCCTATATACCTCATCACTCTCCATTTCTCTCTCTCTCCTACATCTCTCTTGTTCTTTCTCTCCATTTCTCTTTGAATCTCTCTCTCTTTCTTCCTCTCTCTCACTTTTATATTTTCCTCCACTAAACAATTCCCTTCTCACTCTGTCTCTCTCTCTCTCTCCATGTCTTATATACTATGAAAACAGTTCTCTCTCTCTCCATGCCTGATATACTATGAAAACAGTTATCTCTCTCTCTCCATTTCTGATATACTATGAAAACAGTTCTCTCTCTCCATGTCTGATCTACTATGAAAACAGTTATCTCTCTCTCCATGTCTGATATACTATGAAAACAGTTATCTCTCTCTCTCCATGCCTGATATACTATGAAAACAGGTATCTCTCTCTCTCCATGCCTGATATACTATGAAAACAGTGGCTATTGGGCTTATCTGAGAATCCATCAGCACAGTGACTGTTGATCATTGGGGAAAGAAATCTAATCTTGTCCAGTGGAATTTGGTTTATGATGATATTTACAGTACAGTTGAAATGCAGAGATGAGTACGGAAAATAAATAGTCAGAGTAGATTTGGAGGGATTGTGTTTGTCTGGCAGTGTGTGTGTGTGTGTGTGTGTGTGTACCCGTGCATGTATGTGTGAGTGCATACAGTATGTGTGTGAGTGTGTGCTGTCAAATACAAGTGGGCCATAAAACAGTCCAACCATCCCACCTAACCCACAAACACCAGTCCTATAGGTAATATGGTAACAGTTCAACCATCCCACCTAACCAACACACACCAGTCCTATAGGTAATATGGTAACAGTCCAACCATCCCACCTAACCAACACACACCAGTCCTATAGGTAATATTATTTTTTTTTTTTTTTTTATTTTATTTTTTTTTTTACCTTTATTTAACTAGGCAAGTCAGTTAAGAACAAATTCTTATTTTCAATGACGGCCTGGGAACAGTGGGTTAACTGCCTGTTCAGGGGCAGAACGACAGATTTGTACCTTGTCAGCTCGGGGGTTTGAACTCGCAACCTTCCGGTTACTAGTCCAACGCTCTAACCACTAGGCTACCCTGCCGCCCCAATATATGGTAACAGTCCAACCATCCAGGCTCAATCTCACACACATTCATAGATAAGTGAGATGTGACCCGTGACCCGTGACTCACCAATCACACACACACACACACACACACACACACACACACACACACACACACACACACACACACACACACACACACACACACACACGTAACAGTCCTCCGTGTTGGTCTAGTGGTGCCATGGCTAACACAGTGTCCTCTTTGTGGTATGATACAACACAGTGAATGTATTGTCTGTTTAGGCTTGGGAAACACCAGCATGGGGGACATTAATAGTGACAACTCTGTAATTTGACTTTATCCTTCATTTCCTTCCCATTCAGACTTTGGGAGGATTTGGGGAGGGGTGGGGGTTACTTCGGGGAGATGTCATTGATGAATCTTGAAGGGAAAATTGTTCCACATAATCTGGGGATACACCACTGGAAAGGTCGTTACGGAGTTGTTTCACGAGATATCAGTGGAGAATTGCATGAGATATAATTTGTTACATCTGGGCCAGTGCAGGGTCTCTGTTACATCTGGGCCAGTGCATGGTCTCTGTTACATCTGGGCCAGTGCAGGGCCTCTGTTATATCTGGGCCGGTGCAGGGTCTCTGTTACATCTGGGCCGGTGCAGGGTCTCTGTTACATCTTGGCCGGTGCAGGGTCTCTGTTAAACCTTGGCAGGTGCAGGGTCTCTGTTACACCTTGGCAGGTGCAGGGTCTCTGTTACAACCTGGCAGGTGCAGGGTCTCTGTTACACCTTGGCAGGTGCAGGGTCTCTGTTACAACCTGGCAGGTGCAGGGTCTCTGTTACACCTTGGCAGGTGCAGGGTCTCTGTTACACCTTGGCAGGTGCAGGGTCTCTGTTACATCTGGGCCGGTGCAGGGTCTCTGTTATACCTTGGCCGGTGCATGGTCTCTGTTACATCTGGGCCGGTGCAGGGTCTCTGTTACACCTTGGCCGGTGCAGGGTCTCTATTACATCTGGGCCGGTGCAGGGTCTCTGTTACATCTTGGCAGGTGCAGGGTCTCTGTTACATCTGGGCCGGTGCAGGGTCTCTGTTACATCTTGGCAGGTGCAGGGTTTCTGTTACAACTTGGCAGGTGCAGGGTCTCTGTTACATCTGGGCCGGTGCAGGGTCTCTGTTACATCTGGGCCGGTGCAGGGTCTCTGTTACATCTTGGCAGGTGCAGGGTCTCTGTTACAACTTGGCAGGTGCAGGGTCTTTGGCTGTAGATGTGAGGAGGAAATTCAGACCACTCATGTCACTATGGTAACTTCTATTGTGTATGAAGCAGTGAGTGATACTGTTGGTCCTGTAGTGTATGAAGCAGTGAGTGATACTGTTGGTCCTGTAGTGTATGAAGCAGTGAGTGATACTGTTGGTCCTGTAGTGTATGAAGCAGTGAGTGATACTGTTGGTCCTGTAGTGTATGAAGCAGTGAGTGATACTGTTGGTCCTGTAGTGTATGAAGCAGTGAGTGATACTGTTGGTCCTGTAGTGTATGAAGCAGTGAGTGATACTGTTGGTCCTGTAGTGTATGAAGCAGTGAGTGATACTGTTGGTCCTGTAGTGTATGAAGCAGTGAGTGATACTGTTGGTCCTGTAGTGTATGAAGCAGTGAGTGATATTGTTGGTCCTGTAGTGTATGAAGCAGTGAGTGATACTGTTGGTCCTGTAGTGTATGAAGCAGTGAGTGATACTGTTGGTCCTGTAGTGTATGAAGCAGTGAGTGATACTGTTGGTCCTGTAGTGTATGAAGCAGTGAGTGATACTGTTGGTCCTGTAGTGTATGAAGCAGTGAGTGATACTGTTGGTCCTGTAGTGTATGAAGCAGTGAGTGATACTGTTGGTCCTGTAGTGTATGAAGCAGTGAGTGATACTGTTGGTCCTGTAGTGTATGAAGCAGTGAGTGATATTGTTGGTCCTGTAGTGTATGAAGCAGTGAGTGATACTGTTGGTCCTGTAGTGTATGAAGCAGTGAGTGATACTGTTGGTCCTGTAGTGTATGAAGCAGTGAGTGATACTGTTGGTCCTGTAGTGTATGAAGCAGTGAGTGATACTGTTGGTCCTGTAGTGTATGAAGCAGTGAGTGATACTGTTGGTCCTGTAGTGTATGAAGCAGTGAGTGATACTGTTGGTCCTGTAGTGTATGAAGCAGTGAGTGATATTGTTGGTCCTGTAGTGTATGAAGCAGTGAGTGATACTGTTGGTCCTGTAGTGTATGAAGCAGTGAGTGATACTGTTGGTCCTGTAGTGTATGAAACAGTGAGTGATACTGTTGGTCCTGTAGTGTATGAAGCAGTGAGTGATACTGTTGGTCCTGTAGTGTATGAAGCAGTGAGTGATACTGTTGGTCCTGTAGTGTATGAAGCAGTGAGTGATACTGTTGGTCCTGTAGTGTATGAAGCAGTGAGTGATACTGTTGGTCCTGTAGTGTATGAAGCAGTGAGTGATATTGTTGGTCCTGTAGTGTATGAAGCATTGAGTGATACTGTTGGTCCTGTAGTGTATGAAGCAGTGAGTGATACTGTTGGTCCTGTAGTGTATGAAGCAGTGAGTGATACTGTTGGTCCTGTAGTGTATGAAGCAGTGAGTGATACTGTTGGTCCTGCAGTGTATGAAGCAGTGAGTGATACTGTTGGTCCTGTAGTGTATGAGCAGTGAGTGATACTGTTGGTCCTGTAGTGTATGAAGCAGTGAGTGATACTGTTGGTCCTGTAGTGTATGAAGCAGTGAGTGATACTGTTGGTCCTGTAGTGTATGAAACAGTGAGTGATACTGTTGGTCCTGTAGTGTATGAAGCAGTGAGTGATACTGTTGGTCCTGTAGTGTATGAAGCAGTGAGTGATATTGTTGGTCCTGTAGTGTATGAAGCAGTGAGTGATACTGTTGGTCCTGTAGTGTATGAAGCAGTGAGTGATACTGTTGGTCCTGTAGTGTATGAAGCAGTGAGTGATACTGTTGGTCCTGTAGTGTATGAAGCAGTGAGTGATACTGTTGGTTCTGTAGTGTATGAAGCAGTGAGTGATACTGTTGGTCCTGTAGTGTATGAAGCAGTGAGTGATACTGTTGGTCCTGTAGTGTATGAAGCAGTGAGTGATACTGTTGGTCCTGTAGTGTATGAAGCAGTGAGTGATACTGTTGGTCCTGTAGTGTATGAAGCAGTGAGTGATACTGTTGGTCCTGTAGTGTATGAAGCAGTGAGTGATACTGTTGGTCCTGTAGTGTATGAAGCAGTGAGTGATACTGTTGGTCCTGTAGTGTATGAAGCAGTGAGTGATACTGTTGGTCCTGTAGTGTATGAAGCAGTGAGTGATACTGTTGGTCCTGTAGTGTATGAAGCAGTGAGTGATACTGTTGGTCCTGTAGTGTATGAAGCAGTGAGTCATACTGTTGGTCCTGTAGTGTATGAAGCAGTGAGTGATACTGTTGGTCCTGTAGTGTATGAAGCAGTGAGTGATACTGTTGGTCCTGTAGTGTATGAAGCAGTGAGTGATACTGTTGGTCCTGTAGTGTATGAAGCAGTGAGTGATACTGTTGGTCCTGTAGTGTATGAAGCAGTGAGTGATACTGTTGGTCCTGTAGTGTATGAAGCAGTGAGTGATATTGTTGGTCCTGTAGTGTATGAAGCAGTGAGTGATATTGTTGGTCCTGTAGTGTATGAAGCAGTGAGTGATACTGTTGGTCCTGTAGTGTATGAAGCAGTGAGTGATACTGTTGGTCCTGTAGTGTATGAAGCAGTGAGTGATATTGTTGGTCCTGTAGTGTATGAAGCAGTGAGTGATACTGTTGGTCCTGTAGTGTATGAAGCAGTGAGTGATACTGTTGGTCCTGTAGTGTATGAAGCAGTGAGTGATACTGTTGGTCCTGTAGTGTATGAAGCAGTGAGTGATACTGTTGGTCCTGTAGTGTATGAAGCAGTGAGTGATACTGTTGGTCCTGTAGTGTATGAAGCAGTGAGTGATACTGTTGGTCCTGTAGTGTATGAAGCAGTGAGTGATACTGTTGGTCCTGTAGTGTATGAAGCAGTGAGTGATACTGTTGGTCCTGTAGTGTATGAAGCAGTGAGTGATACTGTTGGTCCTGTAGTGTATGAAGCAGTGAGTGATACTGTTAGTCCTGTAGTGTATGAAGCAGTGAGTGATACTGTTGGTCCTGTAGTGTATGAAGCAGTGAGTGATACTGTTGGTCCTGTAGTGTATGAAGCAGTGAGTGATACTGTTGGTCCTGTAGTGTATGAAGCAGTGAGTGATATTGTTGGTCCTGTAGTGTATGAAGCAGTGAGTGATATTGTTGGTCCTGTAGTGTATGAAGCAGTGAGTGATACTGTTGGTCCTGTAGTGTATGAAGCAGTGAGTGATACTGTTGGTCCTGTAGTGTATGAAGCAGTGAGTGATACTGTTGGTCCTGTAGTGTATGAAGCAGTGAGTGATACTGTTGGTCCTGTAGTGTATGAAGCAGTGAGTGATATTGTTGGTCCTGTAGTGTATGAAGCAGTGAGTGATACTGTTGGTCCTGTAGTGTATGAAGCAGTGAGTGATACTGTTGGTCCTGTAGTGTATGAAGCAGTGAGTGATACTGTTGGTCCTGTAGTGTATGAAGCAGTGAGTGATATTGTTGGTCCTGTAGTGTATGAAGCAGTGAGTGATACTGTTGGTCCTGTAGTGTATGAAGCAGTGAGTGATACTGTTGGTCCTGTAGTGTATGAAGCAGTGAGTGATATTGTTGGTCCTGTAGTGTATGAAGCAGTGAGTGATACTGTTGGTCCTGTAGTGTATGAAGCAGTGAGTGATACTGTTGGTCCTGTAGTGTATGAAGCAGTGAGTGATACTGTTGGTCCTGTAGTGTATGAAGCAGTGAGTGATACTGTTGGTCCTGTAGTGTATGAAGCAGTGAGTGATACTGTTGGTCCTGTAGTGTATGAAGCAGTGAGTGATACTGTTGGTCCTGTAGTGTATGAAGCAGTGAGTGATACTGTTGGTCCTGTAGTGTATGAAGCAGTGAGTGATACTGTTGGTCCTGTAGTGTATGAAGCAGTGAGTGATACTGTTGGTCCTGTAGTGTATGAAGCAGTGAGTGATACTGTTGGTCCTGTAGTGTATGAAGCAGTGAGTGATACTGTTGGTCCTGTAGTGTATGAAGCAGTGAGTGATACTGTTGGTCCTGTAGTGTATGAAGCAGTGAGTGATACTGTTGGTCCTGTAGTGTATGAAGCAGTGAGTGATACTGTTAGTCCTGTAGTGTATGAAGCAGTGAGTGATACTGTTGGTCCTGTAGTGTATGAAGCAGTGAGTGATACTGTTGGTCCTGTAGTGTATGAAGCAGTGAGTGATACTGTTGGTCCTGTAGTGTATGAAGCAGTGAGTGATATTGTTGGTCCTGTAGTGTATGAAGCAGTGAGTGATATTGTTGGTCCTGTAGTGTATGAAGCAGTGAGTGATACTGTTGGTCCTGTAGTGTATGAAGCAGTGAGTGATACTGTTGGTCCTGTAGTGTATGAAGCAGTGAGTGATACTGTTGGTCCTGTAGTGTATGAAGCAGTGAGTGATACTGTTGGTCCTGTAGTGTATGAAGCAGTGAGTGATATTGTTGGTCCTGTAGTGTATGAAGCAGTGAGTGATACTGTTGGTCCTGTAGTGTATGAAGCAGTGAGTGATACTGTTGGTCCTGTAGTGTATGAAGCAGTGAGTGATACTGTTGGTCCTGTAGTGTATGAAGCAGTGAGTGATATTGTTGGTCCTGTAGTGTATGAAGCAGTGAGTGATACTGTTGGTCCTGTAGTGTATGAAGCAGTGAGTGATACTGTTGGTCCTGTAGTGTATGAAGCAGTGAGTGATACTGTTGGTCCTGTAGTGTATGAAGCAGTGAGTGATACTGTATTAAATTAATTCTCTCTCTATCTCTCTGTATCTCTCTCTCTATCACAAGAGAAACAGATGTTGAAGTTCTCCCCCCCAAAAAATCCTGATATTCCCAGGTGTGTGTGTGTGTGTGTGTGTGTGTGTGTGTGTGTGTGTGTGTGTGTGTGTGTGTGTGTGTGTGTGTGTGTGTGTGTGTGTTGTTGTTGTGCTCCTTTCCTCTGTACTCTGCCGCGTGAAGGAGATGCCATCCCATTGGGCCGTGTAACGCAGTGTGTGTGTGTGTGTGTGCGTGCGTGTGTGCGTGCGTGCGTGTGTGTATGTGTGTGTGTATGTGTATATGTGTACGTTTGTGTGCGTGCGTGCGTGTGTGTGTGTGTGTGTGTGTGTGTGTATGTGTACTTGTGTGTGTGTGTGTGCGTGTATGTGTGTATGTGTACGTGCATGTGCGTACGTGTTGGTGACAGATCATACCACGGTGCGTGCCACCAGAGAGCCTCCGTTCATTAACCTGAAACTCTTCATCTCCTCCTACTCTTCTCCTGTCTCCTCCGTGTTAATTAGTCAACCCACAACGACCTTGGCTGTTGTTTAATTAACCATCATGTGACAGACAGTCTATTATATTAACTTGAGAAGTCTTAACTTATACATCCACTGCATTAAAGGAACAAACTTTTTTTAAATGTATTTTGTTTATATGTGCAAAACAGAGAGCACTTCATAATGTTTTCTGGGCATTTTTTGTCTAACGTAAATGAGTGATTTATTTGCTTATACAATGTAAATAACAAATACAACAAAAACATTTCAAACGTTGTAAAAACAAACTAACAACAGAGACTCAAGACAGTGAGAATACGATGTGCATTATGGGGATGACTTGTACAAAGTGCATTATGGGGATGACTTGTAGAAAGTGCATTATGGGGATGACTTGTACAAAGTGCATTATGGGGATGACTTGTAGAAAGTGCATTATGGGGATGACTTGTACAAAGTGCATTATGGGGATGACTTGTACAAAGTGCATTATGGGGATGACTTGTAGAAAGTGAATTATGGGGATGACTTGTACAAAGTGAATTATGGGGATGACTTGTAGAAAGTGCATTATGGGGATGACTTGTAGAAAGTGAATTATGGGGATGACTTGTAGAAAGTGCATTATGGGGATGACTTGTAGAAAGTGCATTATGGGGATGACTTGTAGAAAGTGAATTATGGGGATGACTTGTACAAAGTGCATTATGGGGATGACTTGTACAAAGTGCATTAGGGGGATGACTTGTAGAAAGTGCATTATGGGGATGACTTGTAGAAAGTGCATTATGGGGATGACTTGTAGAAAGTGCATTATGGGGATGACTTGTAGAAAGTGCATTATGGGGATGACTTGTAGAAAGTGCATTATGGGGATGACTTGTAGAAAGTGCATTATGGGGATGACTTGTACAAAGTGCATTATGGGGATGACTTGTAGAAAGTGCATTATGGGGATGACTTGTACAAAGTGCATTATGGGGATGACTTGTAGAAAGTGCATTATGGGGATGACTTGTAGAAAGTGCATTATGGTGATGACTTGTAGAAAGTGCATTATGGTGATGACTTGTAGAAAGTGCATTATGGTGATGACTTGTAGAAAGTGCATTATGGGGATGACTTGTACAAAGTGCATTATGGGGATGACTTGTACAAAGTCAATTATGGTGATGACTTGTAGAAAGTGCATTATGGGGATGACTTGTACAAAGTGCATTATGGGGATGACTTGTACAAAGTGCATTATGGGGATGACTTGTACAAAGTGCATTACGGGGATGACTTGTACAAAGTGCATTGTGGGGATGACTTGTACAAAGTGCATGATGGGGATGACGAGGGCTGTGGCGGTCATGAAATTTAGTCAAACTGTTATTGTCAAACAAATAACTCTCGGTCTCATGTTAATTAACCTGTTAATTAACATAAACACATGTAGCATCTCCTGGCTTCTACACTTGTGGTCTACAAGCCACTGATACTGACCTTTGGAACATCTACATTTTAACAAGTCTAATAAACCCATGTAATATAGCCTACGCCGTCACAATAAATCCATTATTTATATTAGACAGGTCTAAACAAGCATGATATGAAGGAAATGCAGTCAAGGAACAGAATACCATGCTATGAGTTGTGGGCTACGTTAGTTCATTTAGCAGACAAGATTTGCTTAGAATTCCATGGATTTATTTTATAGTGTGAAGAACACAACAGAACAAAGTGGCGCCCATTCGGCTATTCTGTGTTGACCGGTTAATGAAGAAATAGGTATTCCTATATGCTAAAACTTAGAGTTATTAATGTAGCTTTAATTGTTCGTCAAACTTTGGGCTATATGTTTTGATTTTTAATACATTGTAGGACTGCATGATGAGACTCTAAAGATGATTTGAAAAAAGTTGCTTGAAAGTCATGAGCTCTGCTTTGTTGTTTTTTTGCGCAGGCTGTTCACACTTCATCAGTCTCTCAGTCACAATTTGACAAGCACTTGATAATGCCTAGCATTTCACGGTGGCATCCCGTTTGTGTGGTCGTCATTCACCCTAAAATAAATCCATGCCTTTTGCGGCCAGTGGCCGTTGTGCGCTTCTCCCTGAGTGCTGCACGCTCCCATCACATGACCGGTTCTTTCTCACAGGCTACAAGTGAAGACGGACACATCAGGGACTAAACTGCGCACATCATTATTCAATTCAGAGGTGCATGTTTAAGATATTGGAAGAACTGTCCACATTTACTTTTCGTCAGCCAACAAGATGAGTTGGCCTGATGAACAGCAAAAAGCACCAGCCTCTGTCAATCTACTATCCCTCATAGTACAAAGGTCGACCTATTCTATTCTGTGCGAAAAATAAATATGACAAACATAGTCTGGGAAAGTTGTGGGATGCGATAGATCACTAATGAATATAACCATTAGCATTAAAAAAAAAATGTTTTTACACAATGTGACTGATGCAACAGATCAGAACGTTTCAAATTCTGATACACTATTAGGCCGGTTCTTCACATTATAAGAGCAGCAATGCACACATTGGCAGGAGGCTAAAAGCATGAATATTCCATTAGTGTAAAAACACCATTATCAAAAGTGACGGCAAATGTGATTATGCATGTAATGCTTTTATTATGAAGGTGCATTTTATGGTGAAAATTATCTTCAACCAAACTAGAAACTCACACGATGCTTATATATGTAGTTATTGCTCTACACCCCTTGTAAAGCAGATTCATGTGATTCATTTTAAGAAGTTTTTTGGCCACCTTAGTTGTGATATAAACCTTATATCGGCCTATTAGCTCGTCGCAAAAAGAAACAAACATTGTTTCTTATGCTGGGCATCATTCACAAGTGATAATATATCATTCACAAGTGACTGGCTAATATTGTCACCCATCAGACAATCCTTGATTTAATCTTGTCTTTGCATATACTAAATAATATATGCGTGAAATTTGTTTTGATTTAAAATAGACAATTATCATGGACCTGTATTGAAACAGGGCCAGCGGGAAGAAATGCATGACGCCTTTGCACTTAAATAGCGAAGCTCATCCTCCTATTTTTAGTAGAGGCCATCACTCTGTTTTCTCGCACAATTACGTAGCCTATTGAAATGTTGCGCGACATGAGTTCATGGGCTCTCATGAAGTGTTTGATTCTATTTTCGAATACATTTGCATTGTTGTCAGTGTGATTAGAGGGACAGTAGAGTGCTGAGTACCAGGCAGTTAGCAAGTTTGGTAGGCTACTAATGACCATCAGCAGCATCAGAGAGTGGAGAAGCGTAGTTACCAATGACTTAACGGTCACATGGAATTTGACGGCCTTCATGACCTCCGGTGACCGCCGGTGTGACGGAAATACGGTCACCACAACAGCTCTAGGGAGGACTTGTGCAAAGTGCATTATGGGGTTCATGTACTGTTGCCTTTACAGTATACAACTAATTGTTTTAACACAGAGGCAAGAGATGCTTGTATTTATACCAATTCCAAGGTTTATAATGTGATCTGGGTCAATGGGAGACACTGGACCCGAGGAAGACTAGCGTTCGCTGAGGCGATAGTGGATCCAAATAAAATAAATAATAATAATAATATTTACAGCATGAAAAATAGCATTTCATGAAAAGTGTAAACAAAAA
>NW_023493696.1:475000-480000 GCF_013265735.2 Oncorhynchus mykiss
TGGACAGACAGACAGAGAAATGGACAGACAGACAGACAGAGAGACAGACAGACAGACAGAGAAATGGACAGACAGACAGAGAAATGGACAGACAGACAGACAGACAGACAGACAGACAGACAGACAGACAGACAGACAGACAGAGAAATGGACAGACAGACTGACAGACAGACAGACAGACAGACAGACAGACAGAGAAATGGACAGACAGACTGACAGTCGGTAAGTTCAAAAAGTTCACAAAATAAAATAATCTGTTTCGTTGACCCTCTGATTACCTGACAACCCACTTAGACAATGACAGCGCTCGTTGTCGAACCATCTCAACGTCATCAAGCAGTTGGTTGTTGCTCTAAACCTTTCTACCTGTCCTGCTCTGTGCCAGACCAGACTGTCCAGGGGGGGGGATTTGAGGATTTGGGGGGTATCTGGTAACCCAAGTCATCCCATTCAGACAGCATCAGAGCATCAGAACGCCCCAGGGAAGGGTTACGTATTGTGCCCTTAATTCTAACAAAGGCCCCAGACGCTACTCTGATTCCACATCAGGAGCTCGAGCTTCTAGAGAACTCACTGCTACTCCCGGAGAGAGCTAATTACGCTATCGCTTTTCCCAACTGGGATCTGAAAATGGGAATTTGGGGACCGGGAATAATCAAATCAAATTTGATTTGTCTAATGTGCCCGAAAACAACAAGTGATGCCGTGAAATGCTGACAATCCCAACAAATCAGAGTTAAAAATAAAAAAAGATGGAAAATAACAGTAATGATGCTATATACAAGGAGTACCAGTACCCCTGTAGTATTATAATAATGAGACTATATACAAGGAGTACCAGTACCCCTGTAGTATTATAATAATGAGACTATATACAAGGAGTACCAGTACCCCTGTAGTATTATAATAATGAGACTATATACAAGGAGTACCAGTACCCCTGTAGTATTATAATAATGAGACTATATACAAGGAGTACCAGTACCCCTATAGTATTATAATGAGACTATATACAAGGAGTACCAGTACCCCTGTAGTATTATAATAATGAGACTATATACAAGGAGTACCAGTACCCCTATAGTATTATAATGAGACTATATACAAGGAGTACCAGTACCCCTGTAGTATTATAATAATGAGACTATATACAAGGAGTACCAGTACCCCTGTAGTATTATAATAATGAGACCATATACAAGGGGAACCAGTACCCCTGTAGTATTATAATAATGAGACTATATACAAGGAGTACCAGTACCCCTATAGTATTATAATGAGACTATATACAAGGAGTACCAGTACCCCTGTAGTATTATAATAATGAGACTATATACAAGGAGTACCAGTACCCCTGTAGTATTATAATAATGAGACTATATACAAGGAGTACCAGTACCCCTATAGTATTATAATGAGACTATATACAAGGAGTACCAGTACCCCTGTAGTATTATAATAATGAGACTATATACAAGGAGTACCAGTACCCCTGTAGTATTATAATAATGAGACTATATACAAGGAGTACCAGTACCCCTATAGTATTATAATGAGACTATATACAAGGAGTACCAGTACCCCTGTAGTATTATAATAATGAGACTATATACAAGGAGTACCAGTACCCCTGTAGTATTATAATAATGAGACTATATACAAGGAGTACCAGTACCCCTGTAGTATTATAATAATGAGACTATATACAAGGAGTACCAGTACCCCTGTAGTATTATAATAATGAGACTATATACAAGGAGTACCAGTACCCCTGTAGTATTATAATAATGAGACTATATACAAGGAGTACTAGTACCCCTGTAGTATTACAATAATGAGACTATATACAAGGAGTACTAGTACCCCTGTAGTATTATAATAATGAGACTATATACAAGGAGTACCAGTACCCCTGTAGTATTATAATAATGAGACTATATACAAGGAGTACCAGTACCCCTGTAGTATTATAATAATGAGACTATATACAAGGAGTACCAGTACCCCTGTAGTATTATAATAATGAGACTATATACAAGGAGTACCAGTACCCCTGTAGTATTATAATAATGAGACTATATACAAGGAGTACTAGTACCCCTGTAGTATTACAATAATGAGACTATATACAAGGAGTACCAGTACCCCTGTGGTATTATAAAAATGAGACTATATACAAGGAGTACCAGTACCCCTGTAGTATTATAATAATGAGACTATATACAAGGAGTACCAGTACCCCTGTAGTATTATAATAATGAGACTATATACAAGGAGTACCAGTACCCCTGTAGTATTATAATAATGAGACTATATACAAGGAGTACCAGTACCCCTGTAGTATTATAATAATGAGACTATATACAAGGAGTACCGGTACCCCTGTAGTATTATAATAATGAGACTATATACAAGGAGTACCAGTACCCCTGTAGTATTACAATAATGAGACTATATACAAGGAGTACCAGTACCCCTGTAGTATTATAATAATGAGACTATATACAAGGAGTACCAGTACCCCTGTAGTATTATAATAATGAGACTATATACAAGGAGTACCAGTACCCCTGTAGTATTATAATAATGAGACTATATACAAGGAGTACCGGTACAGATTCAATGTGCAGGGATATGAGTTAGTTGAAGTAATTGAGGTAATATGTACATGTAGGTAGAGGTAAAGTGACCAGTCAATCAGATAGATAATAAACACAGTAACAGCAGTGTGTGTGTGTGTGTGTGTGTGTGTGTGTGTGTGTGTGTGTGTGTGTGTGTGTGTGTGTGTGTGTGTGTGTGTGTGTGTGTGTGTGTGTGTGTGTGTGTGTGTGTGTGTGTGTTTTATGTGTGTGCCTTTTGGTCCCAGACTTGGCACTCGGTTACCACTTTCCGTGTGGTAGCAGAAAGAACAGTCTATGACTTGGGTGGCTGGAGGCATTTGTAGGGCCTTCCTCTGACACTGACTGGTATAGAGGTCCTGGATGGCAGGGAGCTCTGCCCCAGTTATGTACTGTTCCGTCCTCTCTACCCTCTGTAGCACCTTACGGTCAGGATACCAAGCAGTTGCCATACCAGGCGGTGACGTAGCCAGTCAAGATACTCTCAATGGTGCAGCTGTAGAACTTTTGGAGGATCTGAGGACCCATGCGAAATAGGTTCAGCCTCCTGAGAGGGGAAGAGGCGTTGTCGTAGCCTCTTCACGGCTGTGTTGGTGTGTTTGGACCAGGACAGGTCCTTAGTGATGTGGACACCAAGGAACTTGAAGCTCTGGACCCGTTCCACCTGACCCGTTCCACAAGGTGAATGGAGATGTACTCGGTATTCCACGATCAGCTCCTTTGTCTTGCTGACGTTGAGGGAGAAGTAGTTGTCCTGGCACCCACACTGCCAGGTCGTTGACCTCCTCCCAATAGGCAGTCTCATCGTCATTGGTGATCAGGCCTATCCCTGTCGTGTCATCAAGCTGTAGCCAATGAACAGCAGCTCTTAAATAGGTTGTCCTCTTGTCCAGGTGGTATTGGGCAGTGTGGAGTGAAATAAAGATTACACCATCTGTGGATCTGTTGGGGCGGTATGCGAATTAGAGTGGGTCCACGGTGTCTGGGATGATGGTGTTGATGTGACCAGCTTAACCAGCTTTTCAAAGCACTTCATGGCTACAAACGCGTTCTACTGAGCGATAGTCATTTAGACATGTTAACCATGGCGTTCTTGGGCACAGGGACTATGGTGGTCTGCTTGAAACATGTAGGTATTATATACTGGGTCAGGCAGAGGTGGAACATGTCAGTGAAGACACTTGCCAGCTGGTCAGCGCATGCTCTGAGTGCGCGTCCTGGTTAATCCGTCTGGCCCTGCGGCCTTGTGAATGTTAATCTGTTTAAAGGTCTTACTCACATTTGCTATGGAGAGTGTGATCACACAGTCGTCAGGATCAGCTGATGCTCTCATGCATGTTTCAGTGTTGCTTGCCTGGAAGCAAGAGTAGATGGCATTTAGCTTGTCTGGTAGGCTCAAGTCACTGGGCAGCTCGCGGCTGGGTTTCCCTTTGTAATCCGCGATACAATATATATACAAAAGTATGTGGACACCCCATTCAAATGAGTGGATTTGGTTATTTCAGCCACACCCGTTGCTGACAGGGGTATGAAAATCAAGCTCACAGCCATCCAATCTCCATAGACAAACATTGGCAGTAAAATGGCCTTACTGAAGAGCTCAGTTACTTTCAACATGGCACCGTTATAGGATGCCACCTTTCCGACAAGTCAGTTCATCAAATTTCTGCCCTGCTAGAGCTACCCTCGGTCAACTGTAAGTGCTGTTTTTTGTGAGGTGGAAGCCTTCATGAGCAACAACGGCTCAGTGTCCCTCTCCTTGAAAGCGACAGCTCTAGCCTTTAGCTCAGTGTGGAAGTTGCCTGTAACCCATGGCTTCTGTTTGGGATATGTACGTACGGTCACTGCACTCACTAATGAAGCCGGTAACTGATGTGGTAAACTCCTCAATGCCATCGGATGAATCCGGGAATATATTTCAGCCTGTGCTACTGAAACAGTCCTGTAGCTTTAGCATCCACTTCACCAGACCACTTTCGTATCGTCCTAGTCACTGGTACTTCTGAGTATGAGCATGTCACCAGGAATCAGGAGGGTACGATGGTCAGATTTAACAAATGGAGAGCATCGAATGCGTCTCTGTGTATGGAGTAAAAGGTGATCTAGAAATGAAGTTAAACATATATCAGTTTTTCTGCATTACTATCACCGGCCACTAGGAGCGCCACCTCTGGGTGAGCATTTTTTGTTGTTTGCTTATGGCCCTTTACGGGGAAAGAGGTCAGTTGCATTACTGAATGCTTTCAACCTAAATGTGCCTTCTGCATTTAACCCAAGCCCTCTGAATCAGAGAGGTGCAGGGAGGCTGCCTTAATCGAGTTCATCAGGAGCAATTCTTGTTTTGGGGGTTGACTGCCTTGCTCAAGGGCAGAGCCGAACATG
>NW_023493696.1:485000-490000 GCF_013265735.2 Oncorhynchus mykiss
CCTAAACCAGGGTAAGCCTAAACCAGGGTAAGCCTAAACCAGGGTAAGCCTAAACCAGGGTGAGCCTAAGCCAGGGTAAGCCTAAGCCAGGGTAAGCCTAAGCCAGGGTAAGCCTAAACCAGGGTAAGCCTAAACCAGGGTAAGCCTAAGCCAGGGTAAGCCTAAACCAGGGTAAGCCTAAACCAGGGTAAGCCCAAGCCAGGGTAAGCCTAAGCCAGGGTAAGCCTAAACCAGGGTAAGCCTAAACCAGGGTAAGCCTAAGCCAGGGTAAGCCTAAACCAGGGTAAGCCTAAACCAGGGTAAACCTAAACCAGGGTAAGCCCAAGCCAGGGTAAGCCTAAGCCAGGGTAAGCCTAAAACAGGGTAAGCCTAAACCAAACACAGCCCTTATTTTAAGTGTTTTTCAAATCCCCTATGGGAGAAATAAATGGTGGAAAATAACGATTGGAACCATTTCCTTGTTTTGACTGCTAGGTTTTATGGCAATTATGACTCATACTGTAATAATCTATTACTGCACCTTTTCATCCCTGATCTCAATGCTAATCTGTGCTATAATACATTTGCACTATGTACACCTCCACACAACACTGTATATATTCACAGTGGCAACATCCCTCCCTCCTCTTACATAGATATAGCCCCTCAGTAAATTGTATATTCCCACTGTAACCTGTTTACTTTTTCGATACTGTTAATTCTGTATGATGTGTATAATATGAAGGCAACATGTAAAGTGTTGGTCCCATGTTTCATGAGCTTTAATAAAATATCCCAGAAAATGGTCTATACACACAAAAAAAAAGCTTATTTCTCTAAAATGTTTGTGCACAAATTTGTTTTCATCCCTGTTTGTCAGCATTTCTCCTTTGCCAAGATGATCCCATCCACCTGACAGGTGTGGCATATCAAGAAGCTGATTAAACAGCATTCTCATTACACAGGTGCACCTTGTGCTGGGGACAATAAAAGTCCACATTAAAATGTGCACTTTTGTCACACAACATAATACAAGATTTGATGGAGCGAACAGTTGGCACGCTAACTGCAGGAATGTCCAGCAGAGCTGTTGCCAGATAATTTAATGTTAACTTCTCTACCATAAGCTGCCTCCAATGTCGTTTTAGAGATTTTGGCAGTACATCCAACCAGCCTTTCAACCGCAAACCACGTGAAATCCCGCCAGCCCAGGACCTCCAAATCCGGCTTCTTCAGCTGCCGGAATGTCTGAGACCAGCCACCCGGACAGCTGATGAAACCGATGAGTACTTCTGTTTGTAATAAAGCTCTCTTAAATTGACTGATTTCCTTTAATTAACTGTAACTCAGTAAAACCGTTGAAATTGTTGCATGTTGCGTTTATATTTTTGATCCGTATATATTGTTTATTTCTGGCAGCATCTTCACACTAAGGAACATTCTGGTAAGTGTACTGGAGAATAAACGTGATTCTGATTCTGTCTGTCTTCACACCTGTCTTTGTCTGCATCCCCAATGGCATTATTTTCCCTACATAGTACACTGCTGTTGACCAGATTTCTATGGGTCCTGGTCCAAAGTAGTACACTATATAGGGAAAGGGTACAATTTAGGATATACCTTTTGACATTTCTGAGGAGCACAGTAAACTGATTTCCTCTTTGATGTAAAGACAACAGGTAACATGCTGGTAGATTTCTCAGTGAGAGAAGTTCATTACAGGCTAAAGATGAAGTCTAATCCAATAGTCCAGTCCAGGAATATTGATTTAATATGAACTAAGGTTGTGGCTTTGAAAATATTAAATTGAGTAACATTGACTGATATGATTTAGCCAAACTTAACTAGCTTTATGTAATGGCATTAGAAAACAACTGGGCATCTGTAGATCGCCGTTCTGCCAGTCTTAGTTCCTCAAGATTAAAACATCAATAACAGAATGTAACACAATGCCAACACAATAGTCAATGTCCAACCCAACACTATAGTCAATGCCCAACCCAACACTATAGTCAATGTCCAACCCAACACTATAGTCAATGCCCAACCCAACACTATAGTCAATGCCCAACCCAACACTATAGTCAATGCCCAACCCAACACTATAGTCAATGTCCAACACAATACTATAGTCAATGCCCAACCCAACACTATAGTCAATGTCCAACACAACACTATAGTCAATGCCCAACCCAACACTATAGTCAATGTCCAACACAACACTATAGACAATGCCCAACCCAACACTATAGTCAATGCCCAACCCAACACTATAGTCAATGCCCAACCCAACACTATAGTTAATATCTAACCCAACACTATAGTCAATGCCCAACACTTTAGTCAATGCCCAACCCAAAACTATAGACAATGTCCAACACAACACTATAGTCAATGCCCAACCCAACACTATAGTCAATGCCCAACCCAACACTATAGTCAATGCCCAACCCAACACTATAGTCAATGCCCAACCCAACACTATAGTCAATGTCCAACCCAACACTATAGTCAATGTCCAACACAACACTATAGTCAATGCCCAACCCAACACTATAGTCAATGTCCAACACAACACTATAGTCAATGCCCAACCCAACACTATAGTCAATGCCCAACCCAACACTATAGTCAATGCCCAACCCAACACAATAGTCAATGCCCAACCCAACACTATAGTCAATGCCCAACCCAACACTATAGTCAATGTCCAACCCAACACTATAGTCAATGTCCAACACAACACTATAGTCAATGCCCAACCCAACACTATAGTCAATGTCCAACACAACACTATAGTCAATGCCCAACCCAACACTATAGTCAATGTCCAACACAACACTATAGACAATGCCAAACCCAACACTATAGTCAATGCCCAACCCAACCCAACACTATAGTTAATATCCAACCCAACACTATAGTCAATGTCCAACACAACACTATAGTCAATGCCCAACCCAACCCAACACTATAGTCAATGCCCAACCCAACCCAACACTATAGTAAATACCCAACCCAACACTATAGTCAATGTCCAACCCAACACTATAGTCAATGCCCAACCCAACCCAACACTATAATCAATGCCCAACCCAACCCAACACTATAGTCAATGCCAAACCCAACACTATAGTCAATGTCCAACCCAACACTATAGTCAATGTCCAACCCAACACTATAGTCAATGCCCAACCCAACACTATAGTCAATGTCCAACCCAACACTATAGTCAATGCCCAACCCAACACTATAGTCAATGTCCAACCCAACACTATAGTCAATGTCCAACCCAACACTATAGTCAATGCCCAACCCAACACTATAGTCAATGCCCAACCCAACCCAACACTATAGTTAATATCCAACCCAACACTATAGTCAATGCCCAACCCAACACTATAGTCAATGTCCAACCCATAACTATAGTCAATGTCCAACACAACACTATAGTCAATGACCAACCCAACCCAACACTATAGTCAATGCCCAACCCAACCCAACACTATAGTAAATACCCAACCCAACACTATAGTCAATGTCCAACCCAACACTATAGTCAATGCCCAACCCAACACTATAGTCAATGTCCAACCCAACACTATAGTCAATGCCCAACCCAACACTATAGTCAATGTCCAACCCAACACTATAGTCAATGTCCAACCCAACACTATAGTCAATGCCCAACCCAACACTATAGTCAATGTCCAACCCAACACTATAGTCAATGCCCAACCCAACACTATAGTCAATGCCCAACCCAACACTATAGTTAATATCCCACCCAACACTATAGTCAATGCCCAACCCAACACTATAGTCAATGTCCAACACAAAACTATAGTCAATGCCCAACCCAACACTATAGTTAATGCCCAATCCAATTCCAACACTATAGTCAATGCCCAACCCAACCCAACACTATAGTCAATGCCCAATCCAACCCAACACTATAGTCAATGCCCAACCCAACCCAACACTATAGTCAATACCCAACCCAACACTATAATCAATGCCCAACCCAATATTAACACTATAGTCAATGCCCAACCCAATGCCAACTCTATAGTCAATGCCAACCCAACACTATAATCAATGCCCAACCCAATGCCAACACTATAGTCAATGCCCAACCCAATACCAACACTATAGTCAACATCCAACCCAATACCAACACTATAGTCAATATCCAACCCATTGCCAACACTATAGTCAATGCCCAACCCAACACTATAGTTAATATCCAACCCAACACTATAGTCAATGCCCAACCCAACACTATAGTCAATGTCCAACACAAAACTATAGTCAATGCCCAACCCAATGCCAACACTATAGTCAATGCCCAACCCAACGCTATAGTCAATGCCCAACCCAACCCAAAACTATAGTCAATGCCCAACCCAACACTATAGTTAATGCCCAACCCTACCCAACACTATAGTCAATACCCAACCCAACACTATAGTCAATGCCCAACACAACCCAACACTATAGTCAATGTCCAACCCAACACTATAGTCAATGCCCAACCCAACCCAACACTATATTCAATGCCCAACCCAACCAAACACTATAGTCAAAGCCCAACCGAACCCAACACTATAGTCAATGTCCAACCCAACACTATAGTCAATGCCCAACCCAACACTATAGTCAATGTCCAACCCAACACTATAGTCAATGCCCAACCCAACACTATAGTCAATGCCCAACCCAATGCCAACACTATAGTCAATGCCCAACCCAACATTATAGTTAATGCCCAACCCAATTCCAACACTATAGTCAATGCCCAACCCAACAATATAGTCAATGCCCAACCCAATGCCAACACTATAGTCAATGCTCAACCCAACCAAACACTATAGTCAATGCCCAACCCAACACCTGTAGTCAATGCCCAACCCAACCCAACACTATAGTCAATACCCAACCCTATAATCAATGCCCAACCCAATGCCAACACTATAGTCAATGCCCAACCCAATGCCAACACTATAGTCAATGCCCAACCC